>NC_057809.1:274751109-275051109 GCF_018294505.1 Triticum aestivum | reverse complement strand
GAACTCATGGGGACGAAGGTAATGTTCCCATTCATGCAAAACGCGGACTAAAGCATATAGCTCTTTGTCATAGATGAGGTAATTGAGTTGTGCTCCGGAAAGTTTCTCGCTAAAGTAACTATGGGGCGCTTCTCTTGCGTTAACACACCGCCTATGGCATTACCACTAGCATCACAATGAATCTCAAAAGGCTTGTCGAAGTTGGGTAAAGCAAGCACGGGAGCATGAGTAAGCAAATTCTTAAGCTCATTGAATGCGTTATCTTGGGATGGTCCCCTAACGAAAGGCGCATTCTTCTTTCTCAAAGCATGTAAAGGTGAAGCAATGGTGCTAAAATCCTTCACCAAGTGACGATAGAAACCCGCAAGGCCAAGAAAACTATGCACTTGATGCAAGTTTGTTAGTTGCGGCCAAGTCTTAATAGCATTGATCTTGGACTCATCAACATGAACACCCTTAGAAGAAACAAAAAAACCCAAGAAAATGATCTTATCAACACCACAAAGGAATTTCTCCATATTAGCATAGAGGCGCTCTTTTCTAAGAGTTTGCGAAACGTTGCACACATGGGTGACGTGCTCTTTGATAGATTTGTTGAACCCAAGAATGTCATCGAAGTAAACCACAACAAATATACCAATGTAAGGGCGAAAGACATGATTCATAAGGTGCATAATAGTGCCCGGTGCTTCCGAGAGACCCATAGGCATGACTAACCACTCATACAAACCAAACTTGGTTTTGAAGGAGGTTTTCCATTCATCACCTTCTTGTATGCGAATTTGATAGTAACCACTCTTAAGATCAATTTCTGAAAATATAGTGGCACCACTAAGTTCATCTAGCATATCATCTAGGCGTGGAATGGGATACCTATAGCAAATGGTGATAGAATTGATAGGTCTACAATCAGAGCACATGCAAAAGCTACCGTCACGTTTTGGCACAAGAATGACCGGTACGGCACAAGGGCTCAAACTTTCACGCACATGTTCGTGGTCTATGAGATGCTTTACTTGCCTTTGTATTTCTTTAGTTTCTTCGGGGTTGACGTGGTAGGGAGCTTTGTTCAGAAGCGGTGCTCCGGGGATGAGGTCGATGCGGTGCTCAATGCCTCATAGTGGAGGTAGTCCCGGAGGTAGCTTGTCGAGGAAAACATCGTGAAATTCCTGCAAAAGAGAAGACAACACTAGAGGAAGAGTGTGAGAAGTGTTAGTTTGTGGTGCATTGTCCTTGCACACAAGGATGTAGTGTAGGACACTAGATGGGTTCTCACACACTCCTCGTATCTCACTTTTGGTGGCAAATAGGACTAAGTTCTTCTTTTCGCTCATCGTGGAGGTGTTCGATTTGGGCTTGTGGCGCTCACTGTCTTTTTGGTGGCTCGCTCTCTCACTATTCTCTCCATGATGGGTGGCTTGCTTGTCGGCAATCACTTGACTTGGGGACATGGGACGAAGTACATACTCCTTTCCCTTCATCTTGAAGATGTACTGGTTCGTTCAGCCATTGTGGATGACTCCTCTATCGAATTTCCATGGCCGTCCAAGGAGAAGATGACAAACGGGCATTGGAATGACGTCGCACTCCAAGGTGTCTTCGTAGGCGCCGATTTTGAAGGATACTTGTACTCGGTGCTCGACTTGGATGGTGCCGGAGTCACTAAGCCATTGCACTTTGTATGGATGTGCATGCTTCCTCTTGGGCAATTGGAGCTTGGAGCAAAGCTCTTCGCTTGCGTGATTATGACAACTTCCTCCATCGATGATGACCTTGACGGATCGTCCATTGATGTCACCCTTGGTGTGGAATATGGTGCATCTTTGGTCTTCTACTTGGTGATGTTGGAAGGTCAAGACTTTGGATAAATGAGTGCGGGACTTGAGTCTTCATCGCAAAAGACTTGTTCTTCTTTATTGTTCACTTGGCGGTGCATGGCGACTTGCTCAAGGGCTTCCATTTCACCTTCACTCATGGAGTGATAAGTGCCATCATCATTGAAGACCATGGTTCGCTTGTTGGTGCACTCATAGGACTTGTGGCCTCGGCCTCTGCAAGTGAAACACTTGAAGGAACTCGTCTTGATGGTATCATCAGTTGGGGTTGATGATGATGAAGCTCTCGGCTTGACGTTGCTCATAGTAGGATGGCTTGTAGTTGACGAAGCTTTCTTGGAAGTCGACTTGTTGATGTTGGTAGAAGAAGGCTTTGTAGTCGGTGTTGGAGTCATTGAAGCTTGGTTGTTGGAGAAGCCGTAGGACTTGGATGAGAACTTGGCATACTTGAAGTCATCTTTCACTTGGCGTTCCGCTTTGGTAGCTTGGTGCACTAGCTCGATGAGATTGGAGTATGTTTGGAAGTCGGCGATCTTCTTGATGGGATGATTGAGTCCATTCAAGAAGCGGGCCATTGTTTGCTCATCATCTTCCGTGACATTGGCTCTTATCATTGCAATCTCCATCTCCTTGTAGTATTCTTCAACGCTCTTGGTTCCTTGTTTGAGTTGTTGGAGTTTCTTGAAGAGGTCGCGGTTATAGTAGGTAGGTATGAAGCGTGCTCTCATGACATCCTTCATTTGCGCCCAAGTAGTGATGGGTGGTTCACCTCTTGCCTCTCAACGCTCTATGATTTGTTCCCACCAAATGAGCACATAGTCTTGGAACTCAAGGGACGCCATTGCGATCTTCTTCTCTTCTTCATAATTGTGCAAATGGAAGATCTTGTCAACTTTCAATGCCCATGAAAGGTACTATTCGGGATCATTGCTTCCGTTGAACTTGGGCATGGTGAACTTGAGTTTGCCGTAGCGTTGCTCATCATTGTGTTGGGGTCGGGGATGATGACGCCCATGTTGTTGATGATTATTCAACTCGTGGTGCTCTTGGCGCGGAGGGTTGGCAACCACGTGTTGCCCTTGTCGTGGGGGATCTCCATTGTCTTCATGATCTTGAGGGACTGGTTGTTCTTTGCGTGCTTGTGGAGGAGCTTCTCGAGCTCGAGGAGGAACTTGACGGTGCACGCGAGCTTGATAAATCCTCTCGCGGGCTTCTTTGGGAAGTGCTTCGGCATGTTCATGAGCTTGTCGGCCTCGGTCGGCTATGGCTCAACTTGAATCGCGTAGAGCTCGTTGTGCCTCAAGTGCTTGAGTGTCACGGAGTTGTTATTCTTGATGTTGTGCCTCGACATCTTGTGCATTTTGGTGTAGATGCGCGTGTTCTTCCTCTTCATGTTGGCGTTGTCGTTGCCGTTTTCTTGCTAGCGCAAAGGCTTCTTGGGTTTGACATCGTCAGTGCCCTTGCGAGTCAGTGTCGCATAGAGGATTGAGGTTTGCTCGATGCTCGTTGCGCGTGGCACGGCGAAGAGTGTTCGATGTCGGTGTACTTGAACCGGAGAGGGTGAAGTCGGAGTGGCGACTTGAACGGCTCCTTCTTGAAGTGTAAGAAGAGCGGTTGAGCAACAAAGCGCGAATCTCGTCCATCCTTCCGTCATTCTCTTGCTTTGTGATCATCGAGCTTGTGGTTGAAGTTGTCCCTTGTATGTTGCTCAGAGAGTTGCAAGTCGGTGGCGAGGTTGTCGATGTGGTCACTCATGGCTTGTTGTTCTTGATGCAAAGCACGTTGTGCACCAAAGAGGTGACTCTTGGTGACGAAGGAGTTCATGTCATCGTCTTGCTCCATGACGAGTGGATTGGTAGAAGTACTTGGCCTATCCATCATTCCAAGACAAATGTGAGTGGTAGAAAGAGAAGAACGAATACCAAATGTACCTTGACCGAAGTTGAGAGTGGATCGATGATCACTCCAATGTTGGACAAGGAAATAGCACGGTTGGTACCAATTCTTGTCGGGTTCTCACACCTACACAAGTAAAAGCTTATGGTGGAGCTTGGCTATGATGGTGGCACAAAATTTGATGCAATTTGTAAGTGAGCTTCAATAATGTTGGAAAAGATTCGCAAGATGCAATGTAACAAGTAGACCAAGCATATAAGGTACACGGAAACACACATGCAAAAAGATAAGTGGGGTTGGGCAACCAAGGATGAGCCAAAATGTGGAATCCACAAAAATTCTCGTGTTGCACAACACTAGAGAGACGCTAGAACGATTGCACAATAGGCGGATACAAGAACTTGTGCACAACCTACTTAGCAAAAATGCAACGACTTCTATCCATGGTATGTTCTATGCAAGGTGTTCTGATGATATGATCCAAGATGATCTAGTATGACAATCTTAATGTTGTATGATACTATGGTTCTTGCTTAAAAGCCCTTTGCTTATATTTCCTTTTTGCTTAAAAGCTTGTCTGGCTCTTTGATGTTTGAGCTCTTTTCTCATGCAATGCTTGACGAACCAAGATAGCGATTGTGTATGCGGTAACAACATTGTGACACAAGGGATGATACCAATATATGCAACAATGATGTATGTATGCTATGGGAGGTATGATCACTAATGTGCACAAGTCTCCTTGCCGGCAATACTCAAAGGCTAGTCTCGATGGGTAAGCAACGCAAAGGAGTAAATCTATGATGGCTATCAATGTAATGGCAAGAGTGATATGTCCAATACCAAGATGAGGTTACCGCACTTGCTTACGATTGAAGGTTTCAAAAGAATGAGATTGTAGTCGTTGTCGTAGTGCATGGTCTTCAGTATGTTGGCGAAGATGCCGCTGCACCATGGACGGAGTTGTCAAAGTATAGGAAATCATCGAAGATGTGCGAACTTTCTGTCTAAGCCGGAAGGTCCAGGCAAGACGGAAGGTCCGGGGTCCGGAGGTTCCGGTGTGGCCGGAAGGTCCGGGCGTGTCCGGAAGTTCCGGTGGTCGCAAAACTGGCAAGAACATAGAAGTGTGGATCGTGGACTTGGGCGGAGAAACTTGAGGAAAAACCGAAATCCGCAGGGGAAAAGCAAGGAAATTGGTGGAAAAGAAGGATGGGGAGGCTAGATCTACGAGCCACACACAAACTTCATGGATCAAATCCAACAAAACTTCAACACACCAACAAATCGACAATAAAAATTGGGGCTACTTTTGGTGGGGATTTTTGGACTAGGACGAAAAACAATAAAATTAGGCTAGAAACACAACGGGGAGGCTCCGAAATCGTGATCAACGTGGCTCGTGATACCAAGATGATGTAGCGTAGAACCCTAATCGCCCGATATTTCACGAAAGGAGCGGGATCCCGCGATGAACATGAAGAACACAAAGGGGAAAACAAGGGAAACACAATGGAAATAGGAGGGGAACACTCAAACCAACAAGATAGTCACACACGTGCTAGATCCCCGAATACATAGAGTGAGTTACACGATCCACGATCAACTAGGGACGATACACGGTAACTGGTCTTCTCCATGAGGAGGTCTTGAATCCGCTTCGGGAATCTTCTCCGAGGAGGTGCGATCTCCGAGGAGAAGGTAACCAAGTGGATGAGCAAACCTCTCACACAAACATGAGTTATCACTTTGCTAACCCTAACACATAGGTAGGAGAAGATTATTTATAGTCTAGGTGACGAAAGGGTACACGGGCCTCGGCCCAAGTTGCTGCGTGCAGGCAGGGCCGGAAGTTCCGGGCGAGGCCGGAAGTTTTGGGCGCCGGAGGTTCCGGGGAGGGTCCGGCCTAACCCGAGAGTTGGCGCGGGTGGAGCTGGGTTGGCATCCGGGGCTGGAAGGTCCGGGCTGGCTGGAGGTTCCGGGCACCGGAAGGTCCGGGACGGGTTCCGGGCTAACCAGAGAGTTGGCATGCCTGGGCTGGTCGAAGTCGTCGGAGGCCGGAAAATCCGGGTCGGCCAGAAGGTCCAGGGGCCGGAAGTTCCGGGCTCTGGCCGGAGGTTCCGGGCTGTCCAGAGTGTTGACGCCTGTCTCTTCTTCTACAGCCCTCGGCTCCATGTCCTGAGCGTTGTACCTGATCACACATAGCATCCCGGACTTAGGAAGTAGCCATGTCTCACTTGAAGAGGAGGGAAACTCAAGTAGGAGTGATGTCACTTCGGATTGAATAGCACGCACCCTAGCTCTTGTCATGGGCCCACTTGGAGCTTGGATAGTTGAGGTGGTGTCCATGGGGATGGTCGTGGGATGCTCCGCATCACTTTAACTTCAATGGGAGGATGATATTTAATCCACTTTTCCTTAGGGATATCAACATGAGTAGGAAAAGATTCACAGAAAGAAGCTACTATCTTAGAGTCAAGTCCATATTTAGTGCTAAAATCACGAAAAGCATTGGTATCCATAAAAGATTTAACACAATCAAACTTATGGTTTATACCTGACTCCTTACCTTCGTCGAGATCCCAATCTTCAGAGTTGCGTTTAATTCTTTCCAATAAACCCCATTTGAATTCAATATCCTTCTTCATATAGGAACCCGTACAAGAAGTATCGAGCATGGATCGATCATTATGAGAAAGCCGAGCATAAATTTTTTGAATACTAATTTCTCTTGAGAGCTCATGATTGGGGCATGAATGTAACACTGTCTTAAGCCTCCCCAAGCTTGAGAAATACTTTCTCCTTCATAAGGCCAAAAATTATATATATATATACACACACACACAAACACTATTCTGATCACGGGATCAGAATAATATTATGATCACAACCTGACCTGCCACGCTAGTAGTACGTTGAACTTCCCTATGAACTCGGTTGAACTTCTGCCAACATTGCCCAAACGGGGCTTGCGATATACCCTTGGAAAGCTATGGACACCAATATCATGACCCAACTTAAATTTTTGGCAAAATATAAGCGGTTTAGGAGCAGTTTTGAAAACCGTTTTTTCTTCGCACAAAAAAGTGAATCGTATTTTCGATCACATTTCTAAACCGTTTATCGGAATGAGGCATATAATATGACGTTGGAAAGCTGCTGCAAAACCACTCCTTCCATATGTTGAAAGTTTTTTCTAATTCCCTATGTTTAAAGAGTAATTTGAAAAAAATGTAAAATTTCATAAACTGAACAGCTGAGTTTGTTTTTTCGATGTCATTTCTAAATGGATTGAAAAGCTTATGAAAATGCGCTACTTTTTCATCTGGAAAGTTTTTTTTTCTAATTTTGAATGGTTTAAGAGTAATTTAGAAAATGGTCCAAGTCCTACTGAGTTTGTATTTTCAAGCTAATTTTTTAACCGTGCGTCCGAATGCAGCAAATGATATGGCGTTGGAAAGATTGAACAAATGCGAAAGTTTTTGGTATGTATTGTTTCTCCCAATTCTTTACGGTTTTAAGTCAGTTTCGAAAATGGCGAAAAACATATTTTCACCGTAATTTCTACAAACTTCCTCAGAATTGGGCAAATAATACAGTGTTGAAAACCTACGGAAAATGCGAAACTTTTTCATGTTGATGGTTTTCTCTGATTCCTAGCTGTTTTCAAGTAATTCCGAAAACGGCGGGATCATTCGTTCTGCCTCTATCACGAAACGGATTCTTCGAAAATGCACCGCGTGAAGAACCTGAACTTCTCGGTGCGTGTACCTGAACTTCACTTTGTTTTTCATGTGATTTTTTTGCTCGTAGATCTTCATCCACTGCTCGTAGCTCTCCATCTCACTCACGGGAATTGAGCGGGTGATATACCGATGGAAAGCTGCTGTAAACACGCAACTTTCCCGTGTTGATCATTTTTTCATACTCGCGGCGATTTTGAAAGTTTTTCATCTGAAATTCATTCAGTGTAGTAGGTGAACTTCCTGATGTTTTCACGTTGAACTTCTGCGACGTATTTTCATTTGCAGTAGTTGAACTTCTGTGTTGTTTTCACCTCTATCACAAGAATTTTTGGACTTTCTCCGGCCGAGCACTTGAACTTCTAGCAAGAAAACTTTAGGCTTTGCATTTTCATTCTTTTTTAATACAAAATGCACACCATGTACTACGTGAACTTCTGGCAGTTATCTTCTGAGATCACGCGTTCTACCTTCATCGAAATAACAGAGTCTCTGAAAAAGCACTTCGTGAAGAGATTGAACTTCTGGATCAGTTCTTTTTGAACTTCACTCTATTTTTCACGTGTTATTTTTTACCCGTAACTCCCTAACCACTTACCAGAATTGAGAAAATGATATATCAATGAAAAGCTGTTGAAAACACGCAACTTTCCCCCGTTTATCATTTTTTCATACTTGTGACGGTTCAAAATAATTTTTTCATTACACAAAAACGTGTTTTAATTGGTATACATGAAACTTTTAAACTGTACTTCGGAATGTAACATATAATATACCGTTGGAAAGCTTATGAATAGGAGCATCTTTTTCATATAGACAGACATTACAATTTTTTGTCGTTTGATAGTAGTTTTAAAAATGGAAAAAACAACATCGTTTTTTGCCTGTTTTTTACATGTAATTGAAGGTTGGACGTCCCGCACTAGAGATCTTGAACTTCACCATGAGGAGCACGTGAACTTCTTGCAACAAACTTTCTAAGCTTTTTATTTTCTATTCTTATATTCCTATCTAAAATGCATTTCCTATACTAGTTGAACTTCCCACTGTTTTCACCTTGAACTGCTTAGTTTTCTAAATCTGAACTTCTTAGAGTCCCTTTTTTAAGAAACAACTAAAGTTACTAAAAAAGAATTCTCTACTTTCTAAGAACTGAATAATTTGTATATTATTGTGACTTTTTTATTTTTCGTGTGACACTTTTTATGCATTTTTTGTTCTCGGTGAAATGGCCTAGGCAATTCTTTTTTTTGGATGAAATTCATCTATATGTTATACCTCCGAACTTTGAATTTTCTTGAAACATGAACTTCACATGCTTTTGAAAAGAAAAAAATTACAGACAAGAATACATATACAAAGTACACCAATTCGTAGTATGCACAACACTCTAGTACACACATTACGCTGGTGGAGGCGCTTAGGAGCAGTGCAGACAGAGTTGTGGGTGTGAGTCACGTCCCATCGGCGTAGGGAGGTTCATTAATTTTTGTACACGAACTTCTACACGGTTTTTTCTTCAAAATTCTAATGCTGGTGCTGTGAAATGCCAAAATACATACAGGTAGGAATATATGAACTTTTGGGGAAATAATAAATGAACTTCTAAAACACAATTTTGTTTTCTCACATAAACAAAATAAGAAACACAAGTCAGGGTAAACTAGTGTCAATTTCTACACCCAAAATTTTCCCTTTTTGTGTGTGCAACCTCTCATCTGAACATACGCAAACCTCTGGTCAAATTATAGTGTAGCAAATCCCAAAGAAATCACGAAGCTTTGAACATTACAGGGAGCAACAGGATCAATTTTTCTGGAAAAAAAATTGACCATCAGACGAGATGGGAGGAGGAAGTGGGGAGAAGAGAGAAGGAGGAAGATGGAGTGAGTAGGCAGGAGGAAGTTGTTCAGGGGAGGGAGGGTGGGGATGGAGCTGTGGAGGAGGAGTAGGAGGGCGATGCCGGACCAAAGGGCAGGCCGCGCCGGAAGGGAGGGAAGGTCGCGGCGGCGTAGCAGGAAGTTCACGCCAGATGCATGCCTGGGAAGGAGAGCACGCTGCAGGGGGAGGCAGATAGGGGAATTGGGAGGGTAGGGCTTGCCGGCCCTGGGCGGATCCATGCCCGTGGACGGACTTGGTTATCGGATCACGATGAACCAGGTTCATAGGATTAAACTTCTGATGAAATTCCAATTTCAATCAGTTGTAGTTCCATGATCCAATATCATCTAATAGCCTATACCATGTCAATGCCTTTCCCTTCAAAGATAACGGGAAGACGTTCTTATTGACAACATCCTCGGGCATACCTGCAAGCTTAAATAATCCACAAACTTCATCCACATAGATTAGCTGCATATCGGGATGTAATGTTCCATCTCCTGCATAAGGATTAGCTAGCAGTTTCTCTATCATACCTGAAGGAATTTCATAATAAATATTTTCAGTAGGTGCAGTAGGTTGAGGAGCAACTCTTTGCTCTTCCGGTCGAGGTGAAAATACCCCGAACAAGTCCCTCAAAAGATTATTTTCCATAGTAACAAGTGCCAGTAAATTTCAGCACACTATATAAATGTTTCCTTACCAAATTCCACTTACCAAACGCGCTTCACTCCCCGGCAAAAGTGCCAGAAAAGAGTCTTGATGACCCACAAGTATAGGGGATCTATCATAGTCCTTTCAATAAGTGAGAGTGTCGAACCCAACGAGGAGCAGAAGGAAATGACAAGTGCTTTTCAGCAAGGTATTCTCCGCAAGCACAGAAATTATCGATAACAGATAGTTTTGTGATAACATAAATCATAGGGTAACAAGTAAATAAAGTAACTAAGGTGTAGCAAGGTGGCCCAATCCTTTTTGTAGCAAAGGAAAAGCCTAGACGAACTCTTATTTCAAGCAAAGTGCTCCCGAGGACACATGGGAATTGTTTTCAAGTTAGTTTTCATCATGCTCATATGATTCACGTTCATTACTTTGATAATTTGATATGTGGGTGGACCGGTGCTTGGGTACTGCCCTTCCTTGGATAAGCCTCTGACTTATGATTAACCCCTCTCGCAAGCATCCGCAACTACGAAAGAAGAATTAAGGTAGACTTAACTATGGCATGAAACATATGGATCCAAATTAGTCCCTTACGAAGCAGCGCATAAACTAGGGTTTAAGCTTTTGTCACTCTAGCAACCCATCATCTACTATTACTTCCAAATGCCTTCCCCTAGGCCCAAATAATGGTGAAGTGTCATGTAGTCGACATTCGCATAACACCACTAGAGGAGAGACAACATACATCTCATCAAAATATCGAGCGAATACCAAATTCACATGATTACTTATAACAGGACTTCTCCCATGTCCTCAGGAACAAACGTAACTACCCACAAAACAGGACTTTCAAGATCAGCAGAGTATTAATTATCATTAAGGATCTGAAATTATAATCTTCCACCGGATAAACCAACTAGCATCAACTACAAGGAGTAATCAACACTATTAGAAACCCACAGGTACCAATATGAGGTTTTGGGACCAAGATCGACTATAAGAGATGAACTAGGGTTTGAGAGGAGATGGTGTCGGCGAAGATGTTGATGGAGATTGACCCCCTCTCAATGAGAGGATGAATGGTGATGACGATGGCAATGATTTCCCCCTCCTAGAGGGATGTTTCCCCGACAGAACTACTTCGCCGGAGCCCTAGATTGGTTCTGCCCAGGTTCCGCCTCGAGATGGTGGCGCTTCGTCCCGAAAGCTGCCTGCTAATTTTTTCCAGGGCAAAGCACACCATATAGCCAAAGACGGGCACCGGAGGCCTGCCAGGGGCCCACAAGGTCGAGGGCGCGCCCTCCACCCTTGTGGCTGGCTGGTGGCCCCCCTCTGGTTCGTCTTTCGCCCAATATATTTTATATATTCCAAAAATAAGCTCAGTGAAGTTTTAGGACTTTTGGAGTTGTGCAGAATAGGTCTCTAATATTTTCTCCTTTTCCATTCTAGAATTCTAGTTGCCGGCATTCTCCCTCTTCATGTAGACCATATAAAATAAGAGAGAATAGGCATAAGTATTGTGATATAACATGTAATAACAACCCATAATGCACTAACTATTGTTGGTGCAACAAACCCTGGGTCTCTTGCCCAGACTGTGCACAGGCACAAGATCATGATTGAAGCACCAGCTTAAGTCAGAGATTGAAGAACCAATAGATTTGAAGAACCAATATGCAGCTCAAAGGGACCAAGATCGAGCCTAAGGTGCAAGATATCAGCAAGAGAAGGTCCTTCCTTACCGGGCAGGCGAGCCCAACAAGGAGCAAGGCCACCGCAAGAAGCATGAAACCGATGCACCCCGGCATGGTCCGCCGGGGCTCACGGGGCAGAACCACCCCACCAACCACTTAAGCACGACCCACGTCGTCACTCAGTGCGGTGTCGAGCCGCAAGATGATTAAGTGGCAGCCATTTGCCACATGGTTGACATTTCCTATAGAAGAAGAACAGAGATGACACCCGTCCTGCTACGTGTCAAGGGAACAGGCGCGGAGCTAGCAAGACAGACCGGCAAGCCTAGCCGGGCGACTAGTGATGTGACACTAAGCAGCACATTTAATGCACCCTGTCAGCCCACAGAGTTAGGTATGATAGCATTGTTTGCTATCATATCAGTGGATAATGACCACTTTGCCATTGTGGTGACCCCTTAATCTATAAAAGGAGGCCCATGGCACTCGTAGGAGGGGTTAGAAGGTTGGAAAGTTGAGGAACCCGAGCCACCACACGCGCGTACTCGATGCGGCCCCAAGGCAAACCCTGCGGGGCAAGTGTACTACGCACCACCACATTCATTCCAGCATCAGACTAAAGCAGGAGTAGGGTCTTACGCATCGTGGCGGCCTAAACCTGGGTAAATTGCTTGTGTGCTCTCTGCCGTGCTGCTGTACGCTGGCCTGCTCTTTGTGCAACGCGTCATCCCCCTACCAAACAATCAAGGGGACACCCGGTCCCATAGGTGGCTGCGGATATCCCACGACATC
This sequence comes from Triticum aestivum, assembly GCF_018294505.1. Classification (NCBI taxonomy): domain Eukaryota; kingdom Viridiplantae; phylum Streptophyta; class Magnoliopsida; order Poales; family Poaceae; genus Triticum; species Triticum aestivum. The sequence goes on along the minus strand of NC_057809.1, from coordinate 275,038,608 downwards.
TTTGGCACGCCAGGTAGGGGGAGCGCTTGCGCGAACCTGAAAGTGTACACCACGCGTCATCTTCATCACCATCTTGTTCCTCGACAGCGCCATCGACCATGGCGCCCAAGAAGAAATCTGGCACCTCGGCCCATCCATTCACCTCGAAGGCTCCACTACCCGCGGCCTGTAACGTCGTGGGGGACACGGAGGCACGCGAGGACGTGGACGCTGTTGGGGGCGTGGTTGGGCAAGGTGGCGCTATTACCACCTCCCCCGCGGCCGATACGGGGGCCGGAGCTACCGGAGGAGAACAGCATCAGCAGCCTCTCGATGGTCAAGCTCTACAAGTTGCGGGCGAGGGGTCACTCCATCCGCGCCCCTCCTCTCACTGACGAGCACAGCCGCATCAACATCGCTCGGTCCAGGGCGAGCCATCGCCCTCCGGTCGCCCCCACCATAGGAGTGACCGCGGTGCATGCGCCTCCTCCCGGAGGAGCCAACCAGGCTGCTATGCTCAACGGAGCTACTGATCCTTGAGCACTGCCAGTGACCTCGCTGCCCCGATGGTCATCCCACAGCAGGGACGCGGGGCCGCCGTGGCCGCTGGCGCCATCCAGAGCCAGGCGACGATGCGGTCGACGTCATCAACGTCCATGCCAAGCACAGCCACGGAGGCCATGGCGCGAGCTCAGCTGTTACTAAGGTTCCTGCCTGCAGCCGAGCAGATGGATGAATGGTGTGCCACCATCCAAATCTTGCTCGCTTTTGCCGATGCTAGGGGCTCACGACGAGCTTGCCCACTATAACCTCCCCAAGTGATGGCCACCACCCGCACCGCTGGCCGTACGGAGGGGGCTGTCCCAACGGTTCAGTCCCCACCATGGCCGCCGGCAAGGGCGCGGCAGAATCAGGACCCCGACGATGTCTCGATTGCCTCTTCTGACCCTCGAGCATGTCCAGGCCAACGTCAAACCTCGGAAGACAGGCGGCAGGGAGACGCGCGCGTCATCGTCAAACGGCACCGCAATGACCCCCGCCAGACCGACGGGTGTGATGGCCTCAACGTCGACGAGCCTGCACTCGGTGTTGGTGGGTGCCTGCCTTTCGAGGTCGGCTTCCCTGCCTTTACACGAGAGTTGCAGCAAGTCCGTTGGCCGTCCGTTCGCACGTGCAAGCTAGAGATACCTTAGAAGTACGACGGGAGGCTGAACCCGGCAGAGTTTCTGAGCATCTACACCATCGTTGTTCAGGCTGCCGGGGGAAGAGATGAGAATGTGTTCGCCAACTACTTCCCTTTGGCCCTCAAGTCCAATGTGAGGTCTTGGCTGATGCACTTGCCGGAGAACTCCATTTCATCATGGGAAGACCTGTGCCATGAGTTCATCATTGCCTTCACCGGTGGCCACCAAGAGCCTGGCACGCCCAGAGACCTACAGCTTCTCCAGCAGAAGGAAGGACAAACCCTCCATAAGTATTTGTAGAGATTCAGTAAGGTTCATAGAAATATTCCAAATATCCATCTCGCAGCCGTTATAACAGATTTCCAGTCCAATGTGCGCAACCACTGCATTCCTTCCAAAATGAACGTGCGGTTTCCCAAGACTGTGAAAGCACTATATACACTGGTGGACAAATGTGGCCGGATGGAAGAAGGAAGGAAGTTGCCTGAAGAAGAAGATTCCATTAATGTTGATTCAGAAGATGAAGATGAGTCAACTAGTCAGAAGAAGGGGAAGAAGCACAATAAGAAGCCAAGGGATAAGGCAGTAATGATTGTGGAAGGATCAGGCACGCCTAGTACCGGCAAGAAGGCCAAGGTTGAGGCCCCTGGCAAGGAAGCTGTCGCGTGCGCTGCCTGCTGGGAAGCTGCTGCCGTCGAAAAAGTTAGGAAAGGCGATGGGCCATACTGCAAGATCCACCGGACCAAAGGCCATGTCCTTTAGGAGTGTTACCAGGTTGAGCAGCTCGTCAAGAAGCAGAGGGCGGAGTATGATAAGCATGACAAGGAGAAAGGTCAGAATGCTGCTGGCGGTAAGGGCCGGGTGGTGAAGAAAACCGCCATGGTAGACCCTTTCAGAACCAAGGAAAGCCCGCTAGGGGCCAAGAGAAAGAAATATGTGATGATGCCAGTGATGGAGGCGATGAAGAGGAAACTAGTGAGCAGGAATTTCATAAGGCCACTAACGCCCTATGCATTGATGGGGGGCGCATCTTTGCACACCTCTCATTGCCAACTCAAGCGATGGGCACGAGAGGTTATGATAGAGGCGAGGGTGTCCTGATATTTCGATGAGATGATAACTATGGATTTGGTGGAGTCGACTTTGATGATCCGACTACAAACGTGCACGACTATGTGCCTTAGCAATCACTAAACCAATCTCCCGAGGTTACTGACGATGCTGGAAGCACGATCAGCCTGACCACGAAGGTCTATTCCTGCATGCAATCAAAGAACAAGCAAGAATATGATAATGCAATCTGAATATTGTGAATATAGATGAAGTATTGATAAAGGTGGGGATCCGTAAGTGGTCTTGGTCTGGTCGTTGGACACAAACGAAGTACACGAAGTTGCAATGGATAACTTTTAACTAAACAAATACCAAGGAAAAAGCTACTAGATGGATCTACTTATATAGGAGCAAGGGGTGGCGTCCAAGGAGGTGGAAGGATGTCCCAAGGCAGCCTAAAACTAACCCTAGGTCGTACAAGGCTCATGGGCCCAAGTGGAGGTGGTGCAACACCTTTGGACTTGTTGTTTGACTCGGATTCTGCTACAACATCAGATTGTTTTGTCGATATCTCAATGCTCCAGGCGAATTTCAAGGTGATTCCAATTGGGTTGGAAAGATCACGAAATCTACTTCCCAAAAAAAAGAATCACCCAATTCCGAGTCCGCATGAAAAAATTGTTGATGTTTTGAGTCAGGTATGTCTGTGTAGTCCGAATCTGAATGCAGAAAGTGAGAGACTTTTTGAACAGAACCTAAACTTCTCCTTTTGCCTTATCTTCATACGTGGATTGTACGAATGTCCCATACACCTGCAATTAGACAAAACACAAAAGTGTGTTAAATATATTTGTTCTGGATAACATAAATAGATTATTGAATAGTTTGCACTAGAAATCACCTGACAAATATGCATGTATGCAATATTTTTGGTCGTACCCAAGGTAGTCATGTCCTCATCAGGTTAATATTGCGGAACTAGCGCCAGAGGCCCGGAAACCGCTCAAATGGTCCCGCACACCCATCATTTTTGACGAAGAGGAACACCCTGATCACACCACTGCGGTAGGGTGTTTGCCGTTGTTGGTCCCCCCCCCCCCCAACAATTCGCGACCTCAAGGTTACAAAGATGCTAGTGGATGGAGGGGACGGGTTGAATCTGATTTCCCCAGCAGTTATCAGCAAGCTTCAGATAGGAGAATAAGAGCTAGAGATCACCGGCACGTTTCAAGGAGTAAATCCTCGCAGGAGTCATCCTAAGGGGAAGATTATGTTGCCTGTGACGTTTGGGGGTGATAGAGGCAAAGGTGTCCCAGCTTTCGATGAGATGGTGGCTATCGTTTTTGAGGAAGTCGACTTTGACGATCCGACTGCAAACGTGCGAGGATGTCGCGCCTTAGCAATCGGTAAACCAACTCTGAGGGGTTATTGACCACGCCGGAGCACGATCAACCTGACCACGAGGGTCTGTTTCCTACGAGCAAACGAAGAAAGCAAGAAACTGAGATTGCAATCTGGATATTGCGAATATAAGATGAAAGCTTTATTGATCAAGGTGGGGTTCTGTGACATCTTGGTCTGGTCGCTGGACACAAACGAAGTACGCGAAGTTGCAGCTATGGCGAACTTTTAATCTAAACAAAACCCAAAGTCTAAACGATGCCCTAAGGGTTGTATATATGGAGGAAGAGGGGGGGATTTCGTGGCCCTGGAGGAGGGGTCCGAAACCAACCCTAACTCTTGTTTCCCCACACATAGGGACTCTAAAAACAACCTATACTTAAGTACTTCGAAAATACATGGGTCTGGCCCAATAATAAGGTGACGCAACACCTAAAATAGCCTCTGGATGAAATTTATGAAGTGGCATCTTGTATATTTCGTCCAAGGCTTCATGCACTCCTTATGGTGGCTTCAAAGTCCTGAAATCATTACTTGTAACTCCGTTCTTGATCCCCTTGTGCATGCCATCATCTCCATGCTTGAACTTGCTCCAAGGTTCATCTTTCTTGTCCAAGCTAGGCCCTTCATTTGTAAGCAAAACAAATGTATCCAATTTAGGCAGCATCATATTCTCAGGAACATTAGAATCGTTACCAAGAAACGAAAGTACCTGATAATTCAATTGGCGTGCGCGAGCTCTAGTAATTGGTCCAGTATGTATAGCAAGAGGGGCTGTGGGTGTAACAATGGTATTGATGTCCTCATCATCCTCCCCTTTTTGAAATGAAGTCGTCCTCGACGGAAGTTCATCGTCCTCACCCAAATAATCCTTAAAATCAGCAATGTTAAAATTGGGACCAACCCCAAAATCTGCAGGGAGCTCAAGTTTATATGCATTATCATTTATTTTCTCTAACGCCTTAAAAGGACCATCAACACGTTTCATTAGCTTTGATTTGCGGAAATTAGGAAATCTATCCTTATGTAAATGTAACCAAACAAGATCTCCAGGTGCAAACACAACATGTTTTCTACCCTTATCTCTAGCAAGTTTATATTTAGCATTCATACGCTCAATGTTTTCCTTAGTTAACTCATGCATTTTTAAAATCAATTCAGCATGTTCTTTAGCATCAAAATTAACCTTCTCCGAAGATGGAAGAGGCAACAAATCAACAGGTGCATGTGGTAGGAAACCATACACAATTTCAAAAGGGCACATCTTACTAGTAGAATGAAATGAACGATTATAAGCAAATTCAATATGAGGCAAGCATTCTTCCCACATTTTCTTGTTATTCTTGAAAACATCCCTAAGCATAGTAGACAATGTTCTATTGACTACTTCAGTTTGTCCATCAGCTTGGGGGTGACAAGTAGTACTAAAAAGCAGTTTAGTCCCCAACTTAGCCCATAAACATCTCCAAAAGTGGCTAAGAAATTTAGTATCACGATCTGAAACAATAGTATTTGGCACAACATGCAAGCAAATAATTTCATGAAAGAACAAATCAGCAACATTAACATCATCATCGCTTTTAGGACATGGTATAAAGTGTGCCATTTTCGAGAACCTATTCACGACAACAAATATGCTATCCCTCCCCTTCTTTGTTCGAGGTAAACCAAAAACAAAGTCCATAGATATATCCTCCCAAGGAACACTAGGTACAGGAAAAGGCATATATAAACCATGAGGATTGAGTCGTGACTTAGCTTTTTGACATGTAGTGCAGCGAGCAACAAAACGCTCAACATCCCATCTCATATTTGGCCAAAAGAAATGTGTAGCAAGTATATCCTCCGTCTTCTTGACACCAAAGTGTCCCATTAATCCTCCTCCATGCACCTCCTGCAACAACAAAAGACGAACGGAGCTAACTGGAATGCATAGCTTGTTAGCACGAAACACAAATCCATCGTGAAGAACGAACTTGTTCCAAGTTCTCCCTTCCTTACAATTCTGCAATACATCTTTAAATTCAGCATCATTCATATATTGATCTTTGATGGTCTCCAAACCAAATATTTTAAAGTCAAGTTGTGAAAGCATAGTATAACGACGAGACAATGCATCAGCAATAACATTTTCTTTACCCTTCTTGTGTTTAATGACATAAGGGAAAGTCTCAATGAATTCAACCCATTTAGCATGTCTATAGTTCAGTTTTTCTTGACTTTTAATGTGTTTCAAAGATTGATGATTAGAATGTATAACAAATTCCTTGGGCCATAAATAATGTTGCCATGTTTCTAAGGTCCGAACAAGAGCATATAATTCTTTATCATAAGTAGAATAGTTCAGACTAGGCCCACTCAATTTTTCAGAAAAGTATGCAACATGTTTGCCATCTTGTAATAACACACCTCCTAATCCAATTCCACTAGCATCACATTCAAGCTCAAAAGTCTTATTAAAATCAGGAAGTTGGAGTAAAGGAGTATGTGTCAACTTATCTTTCAATACCGTGAAGGCTTCTTCCTGTGCGGTACCCCAAACAAAAGGCACGTCCTTCTTTGTAAGCTTGTTGAGAGGTGCAACAATGGTGCTGAAATCTCTCACAAAACGCCTATAGTATCCAGCGAGGCCAAGGAAACTCCTCACTTGTGTGACCGTTTTGGGTTGCGGCCAACTCTCAATAGCTTCAATCTTGGCTTTATCAACTTCAATTCCCTTTGGAGTAAAAACATAGCCAAGAAAAGATACTTGGTCGATGCAAAAGGTGCACTTTCCAAGGTTACCAAACAAACGTGCATCACGTAGAGCAATAAAAACAACACGTAAATGTCCCAAATGTTCCTCCAAAGATTTGCTATAAATCAATATGTCATCAAAGTAAACTACCACAAATCGTCCAATGAAAGCACGTAAAACTTCGTTCATTAATCTCATGAAAGTACTAGGTGAATTAGTTAACCCAAAAGGCATGACTAACCACTCATATAATCCAAACTTAGTTTTAAATGTTGTTTTCCATTCATCTCCCAATTTCATACGAATTTGATGGTATCCACTACGCAAATCAACTTTGGAGAATATTGTAGAGCCACTCAATTCATCAAGTATATCATCTAGCCTAGGAACAGCACAAGGACTAAGGGATTCACGTATATAACCTTCGTCGAGCAGTTCTTGTACTTGACACATAATCTCCTTCGTCTCCTCTGGATTGGTACGATATGGTGCACAGTTGGGTAATGATGCACTGGGAATTAAGTCAATTTGATGCTCAATCCCTCTAATAGGTGGTAATCCCGGTGGCACGTCTTGTGGAAAGACGTCGGAAAACTCCTGCAAAATGTTAGTGACAGCAGGAGGCAAAGAGGAAGGCATGTCCTCGAATGAAAATAATGCCTCTTTGCACACAAAAGCATAGCATATAGATGTGCTAAAATCCAGATCGTCAATATCAGACTTGGTGGCAAGTAAACATGCACTTTTCAATTTAATTTCAAAAACAACACTAGATGGTTTATTATTAGGCTTCATTTGTTGCTCAAATTCTTTTGCCACAATCTGATTTTCACTCTTATGTGTCTCCTGTTTTGCTAAGCTCTATTAATATCATCTTTCAAAATGGAATGAGGAGTCATAGGAAGCAAAGTAATATTTTTATCCTTATGAACAAGAGTATACTGATTGTTTCTACCATGGTGTATAGAATTTTTATCAAATTGTCATGGTCTACCAAGTATAAGGAACATGGTTGTATAGGTACCACGTCACAATCAACATAATCAGCATATGTAGAGATACTAAAATGCACCCGAACAGTACGTGTTACCTTAACCTTGCCGATGTTGTTGAACCATTTGATGTAGTAAGGATGTGGATGTGGTCTTGTGGTGAGAGATAGCTTCTCCACCATCTCCATGCTAGCCAAGTTATTGCAGCTCCCTCCATTATGATGACGCGAACAGAACGTTCCTTCACAACTCCCTTTGTATGGAACAAATTATGCCTCTGATTTTGCTCAGCTTGTGTAACCTGCACACTCAAAACACGTCGAGCAACTAAACATTCATACCTGTCAGCAGCCATGTATTGCGTATCATGATCAGAATCCTCTCCACTGTGTTCTTCATGTGTAATAAGAGCCAAAGTCTCCTCATCATAGTCACTAGCGGACTCATACCCACCATCCTCAGTAACAATCATCACACGCTGAGATTTGCACTCTCTCGCAAAATGTCCTCTTCCCTTACAACGACGACAAATAATATCACTTGCGTGCCCTGTTGATGCCATGGAAGAAGAAGAACTCTGTGCAGGCCCAGTAGGTGTGCTCTTGGCAGATAGTGGTGGTTGTTCTTGCTTTCTTGTATCACGGCTGGAGGTGGCACCTGATGGATGTGCTGGTGCAGTGGAAACAGAGGGTGCACGTGGTGTCCATGATGAAGATCGCCCTGCAGAACAGTTAGTTCGCGCTAATGCATGTCGATCCTTCACTTCACGTTCAACTTTACAAGCAAGATGGAATAAACGGGTGATATTAGTATACTCCTTATACTCTAGAATGGTCTGAATCTCTCTATTTAATCCACCCATAAAACGTGCAAGCATAGCTTCATTCTCCTCAACAATACCACATCTAATCATGCCAGTTTGTAATTCCTGATAATATTCTTCTACAGAATTTTTTCCTTGTATTAAACGCTGCAATTTTTGAAGTAATTCACGTTGATAATATGGTGGAACCCAACGAGTATGCATAGCAGTTTTCAAAGCAGCCCTAGTAGCTGGAATAGGATATAATCTACAATGTTCAGACCACCAAACACATGCAAAGCTAGTGAAAGCACAAACAGCAGCAGGAACACGTCTCTCCTCAGGATATTGTAAACATGTAAATCGTTGTGCAATTTCTAACTCCCAAGTAAGATATATATCAGGAACATATCTACCCTCAAATGGTGGAATGTTCACTTTCAGTTTAGGGAGATGTTCATGATCACGTACCTGAGGTGGTTGTGCAGTCCTACCATTGCCATGATATGCATGAGGATGACCTGGTGGCGGTGGTGCTGGTGGTTGCACGTAGTTCTGATTTTGATCAACCTCATCCTTGTAATGGTCCTCCACCTCTGCAGTAGCTGCAGGAATTACAGAAGCATCAACAGCGGCACCAGAATTTTGACCAGGCTCAAGGGGAATGCGCAGTGGCCGTCCCACTTGATTTGGAAGGCGATGTTGTTGTTGTTGTTGTTGTAGAGGTGTGTTAGGTGCAGCCAGTGGTGGTGGTGGAAGACGCGCAATCAATTCATTAAACTTGTTATCGAGCTATGTTTTGAACGTCTTGTCCATGCCATCTATCTTCTCCATGGCCTCTTCTTGCACCTGTCCACTCATCATTTGCTGAAATTTATCATGTAGCTCTTTGTTCGTCATGTTCTCCCAATCTGTCTCATCGGCTTGTGATCCTGCCATGGTTAGCAGCAATAGAAACACACAAGAATATGATCCTACAGACTAATAGAAAGTGGTCATGGTGGTGGTGGTGTATCACAAATCTGGCAAGCGAATCTCAAATTCTTACCAGTTCTTACCCACCAGCATGTGGTGATCGGCAACCGTGGTAGTCAAAACTCTCAAAGTTTGGATAGAACGATTGCCAGGTGGTGTCAAACGCACGATGTAGATGTATGTGGAGCTGGGAAGGCTTATGATATGCTAGCAAAAATGTCAGCAATAATCAATTCAGAAATGCAGAGTTGAATAAACGCTCAATGACGGTACTGTGCTGGTCCTAGGCTAGACCGTACTAGAGACGCGAGCCTAGAACACGAACAAAATCACGGCGCGACACGTAAACAAGGGAGGAGCACACTCTGATTTTTTTTTCCTTTTTTCAATTTTTTTGCACTTTTTTCCTCTTTTTTTTGCTCCGCAACAATTTTTTTTCGAAAAAGTCTACAAATGGTCTAAAATCTGCCAACCAGAATTTTCCAGACATAGTTTTTTTAATTTGGGGCTATTTTTCTACCGTGGATATCACGGAAGTTGGGTAGTCCGACTTGGTCACGACTCGAAGTATCGCGTGATCTGGAACTCGAAAACAAAGCAACAAATACTGGACTCGGACTGGTGGCGGAGATGAATCTGGTGGAACTCGGACTGGTGGTTGTATATGGCGATGGTATATCTGGACTCGGATTGGTGGTGGTATATGGCAATGGTATATGTGGACTCGGATTGGTGGTTGTATATGGCAGAGGCTATGTATATGGTGGGGTGGTGGTATATGGTAATGATGATGATGATGGTGCGGCGGTGGCATGACAACCTGTGAACAGAACTCGAAAATCTAAGGGACTAGACGCTAAGACCAGCAACTCGACACGACAATGCAACTGCAAATTCAACAAAGCAAAACTCTAAAAAGACTATGCAAAGGCTCAGATTGGTTCGGATATGATGACCTAACCCTAATTTTTTTGGCTTTTTCATGGACTATAGGTATGAAGAACAGACTCAACCTAAACTAGGAAAAACTATAAAATCTCACCGAGCAACCTAGAAATCTGATACCACTTGATAGAGGCAAAGGTGTCCCATCTTTCGATGAGATGGTGGCTATCGTTTTTGAGGAAGTCGACTTTGACAATCTGACTACGAACGTGCGAGGATGTCGCGCCTTAGCAATCGCTAAACCAACTCCGAGGGGTTATTGACCACGCCGGAGCATGATCAACCTGACCACAAGGGTCTGTTTCCTGCGAGCAAACAAAGAACAAGCAAGAAACTGAGATTGCAATCTGCGAATATAAGATGAAAGCTTTATTGATCAAGGTGGGGTTCTGTGACGTCTTGGTCTGGTCGCTGGACACAAACGAAGTACGCGAAGTTGCAGCTATGGCAAACTTTTAATCTAAACAAAACCCAAAGTCTAAACGACGCCCTAAGGGCTGTATATATGGAGGAAGATGGGGGGATTTCGTGGCCCTTGGAGAAGGGGTCCGAAACCAACCCTAACTCTTGTTTCCCCACACATACGGACTCTAAAAACAGCCTATACTTAAGTATTTCAAAAATACATGGGCCTGGCCCAATAATAAGGTGACGCAACACCTAAAATAGCCTCTAGACGAAATTTATGAAGTGGCATCTTGTATATTTCATCCAAGGCTTCATGCACTCCTTATGGTAGCGTCAAAGTCCTGAAATCATCACTTGTAACTCCGTTCTTGATCCCCTTGCGCATGCCATCATCTCCATGCTTGAACTTGCTACAAGGTTCATCTTTCTTGTCCAAGCTAGGCCCTTCATTTGTAAGCAAAACAAATGTATCCAATTTAGGCAGCATCATATTCTCATGAACATTAGAATCGTTACCAAGAAACGAAAGTACCTGATAATTCAATTGGCGTGCGCGAGCTCTAGTAATTGGTCCAGTATGTATAGCAGCAGGGGCTGTGGGTGTAACAATGGTATTGATGTCCTCATCAGGGGGAGAATTAAACTATCAGACTGAGAAGATTGTGTTTGATGTGGTTGATCTCCCCCTACCGTACAATGGGATTCTTGGATGACCAGCCTAGCCAAGTTCATGGCAGCATCCCACTATGCTTACAACATCCTGAAAATGCCTGGGCCACTAGGAGTCCTCACTATCCCATCTGATGAGAAGCATGTAATTATCTATGTGGACAAGATGTATCGGGATGTAGTTGCACGAAAGCGGCAGCAGCGACAGTTCCCGGCAAGGAAACTAAAGGAAAGAAGAGGGACTGTAGGACCTCCGGCAAAGAGTCCGGGAAGCGTGTCCCCTCTGAGTGCACGGCACCCGTTGACGACATGCCGGAGTGTTCCAACAGCAAGAGATCCAAGGTTACTACACCCCAAGTGAAGAAGGTCCCAGCAAGGCTGGCTGGCATTGATGGTACCTTCACTATCAGCACCACCCTCAATGACAAATAGGAAAGTGCGCTTGTTGCCTTCCTATGGGCAAATATCAATGTGTTTTCTTGGCAACCATCTGATATCCCAAGTTTTCCCAGGGAGGTAATTGAGAACCACCTTGTTGTGTGCCCACATGCCTGACCCATCAAGCATAAAGTACGGAAGCAGACCTTGGAGAGGCAATAGTTCATTGCCGAAGAGATCAAGAAATTAGAGGCAGCTGGTTTGGTTAGAGGAGTACTGCATCCTACATGGTTAGCAAATCCAGTAGTGCTTCGGAAGGCTAATGGGAAGTGGCGGCTTTATATTGATTTCACAGACCTCAACAAGGCTTGCCTGAAGGACCCATTTCCCTTGCCGCACATCGACCATATCGTGGATTCTACTTAGTGATGTGATTTGCTCTCCTTTCTAGATGCATACTCAGGATATCATCAGATCTTCATGTCCAAGGAAGATGTAGAGAAGACATCATTCATCATTCCATGTGGTACGTATTGCTTTGTCCGCATGCCCTTCGGTTTAAAGAATGTCGGGTCCACTTTTGCAAGGGCAGTCCGGATCGATTTTAAGCCACAGTTGCACAGAAGTATAGAATCCTATATGGATGATATCGTGGTCAAAAGCAAGGATAATCCACCCTTATCCAGGATTTGGAAGAGACATTTGCCAATCTGCGCAAGATCAATCTGAAGCTTAATCCGGGGAAGTGCGTATTTGGTGTTCCCTACGGCAAGCTACTTGGGTTCTTCCTCTCCCATCGGGGGATCAAAACCAACCCTGACAAGATCAAGACCATTGAGCAGACCCAAGCGCCAAGGACAGTTAAGGATGTGAGGCGCTTGACGGAATGCGTTGCCGCGCTGAGCAGATTCATCTACAAGTCTGCCGAGAGTGCCCTGCCGTTCTTTATGGTTTTGAAGAAGGCAAGACCCATGAAGTGGACCCCGGAAGCAGATGCAGTTCTACAAGAGTTAAAAGCCTACCTGTCATCCATACCCACCTTGGTTGCGCCCAAACCCCAAGAACCATCATTGCTATATTTGGCAGCAACCAACCAGGTGGTCAGTGCAGCTTTGGTAGCATAGTGAGAGGTGGATGAGACAGAAACTAAACAGAGAACATCAGACTCAGATAAGGATGAGGACAACGGTAAGCACGACAACGAAAACAACCAAGGACACGGCAAGGAAGAAAGTTGTGCAGCGCCCATTGTACTTCATCAGCTCCTTGTTACAGGGGGCTAGATTGAGGTACTCTAGTGTGCAAAAGTTGATCTTTGGTCTCATTATGGCCTCATGGAAACTGCGCCACTACTTCCAAGCCCATGAGATCACGGTTGTTACTCGTTTTCCGTTACAAAGGATATTCCAAAACCCTGAGGCAACTGGCAGAATAGTGGAATGGGCTTCGGAGTTATCCAGCTTTGGTTTGAAGTTTGAGATCACTTCAACTATTCAGAGTAGGGCTTTGGTAGAGTTTATTGCAGAATGGATACCAACCCCTAATGAGGAAAGGACAGAGACAGCCATCCCCGGCAAGGAATGTCGGGACCCCGATCCTAAGTCACACCGATCTAGCATGTAACACTTCATATCACTTTGCGGCCTCACGCATGGTATTCCCACAGGTGCTACCTTACTTGGGCCGGGACCGTTTGCGCCTTTTGGCTCACGTATATGATAGTGTCGCTAGCATCCATATGACAGAGAACCCAGGCCGACATGACTAGTCGTGAACCCAAAGTAGCACTAACTTACAGGGACAGGCATACATGAATCAACCTTGAGCATGTCGGTCAACAACGTATGAATCCGAGCTGTAGCACTGGGCTAATAGGACTCCGGGAACCCGGGCTGTAGCAGGCTAGGCAGGACTCCGGATGTCACCGCATGACATTTCCCCAAAGGGACAGACACAGGAACAAAGTGAATCACATGCCGTCCAGTCAAATGTTCTGGAGTAGTAGTGCTGGGCTAGCAGGACTCCGGTGAACCAGGCTGTAGCGGACTACTATGGCTCATGGAAGCACAAGACTACATTTCCCCATAAGAGAGGCTACCAGGGATAAACAACTAGGTTGTCGGATCCCACACATAGCAATACACGTTACACGTACGCATAACATACAAGTATGTGTTGTACAACATGGCATCACAACATAACTCAAACTCATATATATAAAGGCCCAGAAGAGCCACATAGCATTCAATACAAGCAGGGGTCTCATGACCCATCATTCAGAGCATACAAGCAACGGAAGCATTACATGTCTGAGTACAGACAACTACAAAAGGAAAAGACTAAGAAGCCTGACTAAACATGACCCTCCCAAGGGTACAAGATCGTAGCTGGGATACAAGCTACTCGTCGAAGTCACTAGTGTAACCAACTGCAAAACATAAATAAGCAAACGTGAGTACGAAGGTACTCAGCAAGTCTTACATCAGAACTATCTACATATGCAACATTATCATCAAGGGGGGGTGGTGGATTTAATAGCAGCAAGCCAGCTTTGACTCAGTGGCTAACCTATACTACGAGTATCAGAAACTTCTTTGAGGTGAGAAGATGCACACGAATCCACATATTCACCATATCAATACTCCACTATGGATCCGTTCCCGTCTCCCTACGAGAAGGACATCCATAGCACTCACGCTTATCTTGCAGATTTTAGAGTATCCACTTCAAGTTGTCTATGTACTACATAAGTCCTCCAAGTTTCCATATCCGAGGAAAACTGCTATTCGAATAGATAATATTAACCCTGCAGGGGTGTACTTCTTCACACACGCTCTCGCCACTTATAGCCATGTACACGTCATGTACCTCGTCAACCTTCAAGCAGAAGCCGGGCGAGGGTGTCGGCCACGACCTGACTAACCACACAAGTCTCTCTTCCAGGTTTATCGCCTATTCGGGTTCCATCCGCAAGGAGATCCGACCGGAGTGTCGCTCACGGCCCCAAACGATGTGTGCAGGGTTCCCAAGCCCCCCATCCGGGTGCCACTTGGTACACCGTGCCACGGTGCCTAGTCTGTCCCAAGCCCGTCCCGTCGGACACCACCTGGTAGACAAGTAGCACTACCTACAAACACCAGAAACTAGTTGCAACTCTTGGATAGAGATCAAGTGGATTAATAAGCCAAGAGGGGCCGGATAACCAGAACCCAATGTGTGGTAGTAACTGGACTTGGATAACATACACAGAACTCAGTGCTTAGCGACGGTTCCAATGAGACAACCCACCATGTACTCCTACATGGCCTCTCATCGCTACCTTTACCAAAACGTGTTCACACACTTAGCCTTTAACGGTAGGACATGTTCACCACTCCGATTCATTCCCGATGAATCAGACCTGACACAACTCTAAGCATAGCCGGCATAAAGAAAAAAAAGCATGGATGAGTAGGCATATCAGGGCTCAGGCAACTCCTACTCATGCTAGTGGGTTTCAACTATTTACTGTGGCAATGACAGGTCATGCAGAGGAATGGGTTCAACTACCGCAGCAGAAAAGTAGCAGTTAAATCATTGTTGTCCTAATGCGGTATAAGGAGTAGGAGCGAGAGAGTGGGATTTATTGAAATTCTCAAGGGGGTTTGCTTGCCTGATAGACGAAAGGGCACTGCTTCTCTAACAGGTACTCGGGAACACCTTCTGGAGTGGGACCTATCGAGAAGAAATGGTGCCGGCAATCAAAACACAAACAAATGCAACAAAATGATGCATGAACACGACATGTGTAAATGCTAGTGTTTGGGCTAATGCAAGATGCTATAAAATTGGTTGAAGCCCATTTGAATCAGAGATTCAAATGCAATTCAAAATGAAGCATTTGACATGCCCATATTATGTTTTCACTTATACAGCATGTATAAGTTAGTTTTTCATGCATGTAACTGGCATAAATGGATTCCTTGCATTTTTCTGATAATTTTTCATATATAAATTATTTCATTCTGAGCTACGGTTGAATTTCTATGATTTTTAGAAGTTTTAGACATTTTCTAGAATTTTCTAATTATTTAAAATCCAGAAAATGATTTACTGCGTCAGCATGACATAGCTATGACGTCAGCAGGTCAACTGGGTCGGCCAGGTCAAACCTCACCTGTGGGATCCATACGTCAGTGTCTCAGACTAGTTTGGTGGATGAGAGGTGGGACCGGTCCATGTTGACTTGACCAAAGTCAAAGCTGACACGTGGGGTCCACACGTATTAGTACTAATCTTATCAGAAAATTAGACTAACCTAACTATGCTCGGGGACCCACATGTCATTGACACAAGCAATAACTAAACATGATTAGCATCTAACTAATGGTGCCACGTCAGCCACCGGCGTTTAACCGCCGGCGACGACAGGCCGCGGCGGTGCCCACATCGGGTTTGCTCTACAGGCCACCGTTCGACGAGTGGTTTGTGGTTACGGGTTGCTGGCGCTTGCGCACATCCAGTGGTGCCCTCAGCTTCGCCGGAGATGGCCCAGAATGACGGCGGTGATGGCAAGTGCGGAGGCCGGCATTCGGGCGTCGAATGAGTCGACGGTGTAGGGCATGGCAGGAGCCGCGGTTAGGCGCATTGGACTCGTGGGGGTGCGGTGAGCTCAGTGGTAAGCTTGGACGCGTGCTTGCACGACCGTAGCCGCGGTGGCGACATGGCCGGCGGCGAGGAGCAATCGGCTCCGATGGCCACGGTGGCTAGGAGGCGCGGACGAGCATGGGGAGAGAGGGGAAAGAGACAGGGGCTCACGGCGAATCCAGCAGAGTCAATGAAGAGGCCGGGGAGGGTCTAGAGCTCGCGAATCCACGCCGGCGAGCTTCAGTGGCCGACGATGAAGAAGATGGAGATGGCGTTGATGCAGAGCTTCCCGGGTCGCCTGGCTCGTTGAGGACGTAGCAGGCGGCGAGGCGGAGCTCTGGGGCAAGATGAGAGGCCCAGAGGGGCACGGTGGCTACGGTGAACGGCGTCGGTGGCGACGAGCGGGTTCGGGTCTGCTCGGGAGAGGGGCTAGCACTACTAGGAAAAGGCCTACTAATGGCGCACCAGTTTTGCCTACTAAAGGCGCACTACTGGTGCGCCATTAGTAGCACGCCACTAGTATTTTTTACTAATGGCGCACCAGTAGTGCGCCATTAGTATGCCTAGAGGTGCACCATTACTATCTGACTTAGTAATGGCGCACCACACAGAAGTGCGCCATTAGTAATAATTTTTTTTTCATTTTTTTTAAAATTCGATTTTTTTTTCATTTTTTTCTTAATCTCGGGTCACTATGGCTTAATCTCAGGTCAAATCGCACTCTATGGTCAAACTTCCCAAAAGGTCACCCATCCTCACACTACTCCAGCCCAAGCACGCTTAACTTCATAGTTCTATCCAACATCAGCACCACCTCACTTCACAGGCACTTGTTGATATATCTATCATATCAATCCTAGTAAACATTACTGATGTCTAGGACTTTGTTCATGTTCATGAGTATGATGAAATTTTGAAAAAATATTTCAAACTTCCCGATCATATTACGTATCATATTTTGAAAAATAATTCAATTTTTTTTCAAAACCATTTTTTTTCTGTTAATAGTGGCGCACCTAGCATACGGTGCACCACTAGTAAGTTTGAAATTTTTTGAAATTTTTTTTGCCTCCGGATCTTAGAAGCTCCGTAACTTTTTTTCTGTTAGGTTTTTGGGGATTTTGAAAATGTTTAATGAGGTTCCCCCAGATAAATTCGGATGTAACTTTTCGAGTAGATGATTTTTCATATAAAAAACTATTTCATCCGAGTTCGTACGCAAAAGTTATGCCCATTTTACAAATTCTCGAGAGATTTCGCAAATAAAGTCGAAATTCATATTTGTAAATTTTCACAACAACTAGACCACATATCACATGGGAAACTTATTTTCTTTTATTTTTTTGACATTTCCATCATTTATTTTTATTTTTTTTAAACTGAAAAGGCGGTCCACAGGGGGGGTGCATTCGGTGGAAGTGCTAGCCAAGTTACTAATGGCGCACCGTGGGAGTGGTGCGCCATTACTAGTTCAACTAGTAATGGCGCACCACTCCCACGGTGCGCCATTAGTAGTTTTGAAAAAAATTTAATTTTTTTTACTAATGGCACACCGTGGGAGTCGCACCACTCCCACGGTGCGCCATTAGTAGTTCTGAAAAAAAATTAAATTTTTTTTACTAAATTTTTACTAATGGCGCACCGTGGGAGCGGTGCGCCATTACCAGTTGAACTAGTAATGGCGCCCCGCTCCCACGGTGCGCCATTAGTAAATTTTTTTTTTCAAAACTACTAATGGCGCACTGTGGGAGTGGTGCGCCACTACTAGTTGAACTAGTAATGGCGCACCACTCCCACAGTGCGCCATTCGTAGTTTTGAAAAAAAAATTAAATTTTTTTTGTTACTAATGGCGCACCAGACATGTGGTGCGCCATTAGTATTTGGACACTAATGGTGCACCATCACATGGTGCGCCATTAGTATATACTAATGGGGCACCACATGTCTGGTGCGCCATTAGTGTCATTTCCATCTATAGCCCTTTTCCTAGTAGTGTAGAGGCCAGGGAAGAGAGCAGAGAGCGAAGGGAGAGTGAGAGAGAGTCGAGGGGGTCTGTGTGGCGTCTCCAGGGGTCACGGGAGCAAGCAGGGAGGCAGGAGGTGGCGTGCGGCGGCCGTGCGCACGTTGGGCACACGCTGTGCATCCGACTTGTGGGAAGAAAAAGACCTCCCTGTCCTTGGTGGGCTGGGCCGGCCAGATGGGCTGCCAGGTGAGCGCCAGGTAAGTGCTTTCTCCCTCTCTCTCTTATTTGTTTCAGTTTTTCTAATTTCTGCTACTGTTTTGCAAATAAAATACTAACCAAAACACTTTGGTTAATTCTGTAAATTTTTGTGAGGAATATTTGAAATATTTTCAAACCACACAACAAATTTCAGAATATTTGGAGCAACCAATATTTAATGGTAAATTTTAAACTCCAACTCAAATACCATAATGATTTAATTCAATGACCAAAATGTCCTAGAAAAATATGCATCATCTCTGGTAGAGGCTTTCACCTTTTTCCATAAATCATGAACATTTTAAAAGGATCTTTTGAGGTCATTGAAAATATTTTGGTTGAACCTATTTCAATTGCATTTGTGCTAAGTTTTATCAATCCCCAATTCAACTTCATTTGAAATTTAAACATGATGCACAAAGCAAACCTATAACATACCAGAACTAGGGATGTGACAACTCGCCCCCACTCGAAAAAATCTCGTCCTGAGATTCAGGAGTTGGTGGAAAGAAAGCGGGGTACTCAAGTCGAAGACGATCTTCTCGCTCCCAAGTAGCTTCTCTTTCGTCATGATGAGACCACTGAACCTTGAGAAACTTGATGTTATGACGTCGAGTGACACGCTCTAGTTGATCCAGAATGTGAACGGGGTACTCTCGATAAGTGAGGTTATCTCGGAGATCAAGCGTTTCATGGTCCACTCCGCGGATGGGATTAGAGAAGCAACACCTGAGTTGAGAGACATGGAAGACATCATGAACTCAAGAAAGATGTGGGGGTAGTTCCAATTGGTAGGCAACCTCTCCTCATTTAGCGGGAATGCAAAAAGGACCGATGTAACGAGGAGCCAACTTTCCCTTGATACCGAAATGATGGGTACCCTTCAAAGGAGTAACCCAAAGGTAAGCCTTGTCACCAACTTCATAAGCCACTTCCTTATGACGACGGTCATACTGGCTCTTTTGACGAGATTGGGCTGTTTTCAAATTCTCACGAATGATGCGAACTTGCTCTTATGCCTCCTGGATCATATCTGGTCCGAAGAATTGCCTTTCACCGGTTTCTGACCAGTTCAAAGGTGTTCAACATCTTTGACCATACAGAATCTCGAAGGGTGCTTTCTTAAGACTGGATTGGTAGCTATTGTTATAAGCAAACTCGGCAAAGGGAAGAGATTTCTCCCAATCCATACCAAATGAGATAACGCAAGCTCTAAGCATGTCTTCGAGAATTTGGTTGACCCTTTCCACCTGACCACTTGACTGAGGGTGGAAAGTGGTACTGAAGGAAAGATGGGTGCCCATGGCAGTTTGGAAACTTACCCAGAAATGAGAGGTGAAAAGACTGCCACGGTCTGAATTGATCTCTAGTGGAACACCATGGAGTGACACTATTCGGGAGATATATAAGTCAGTGAGCTGACTAGCAGTGATACTCTCTCGAACAGGTAGGAAGTGATCGACTTTGGAAAGACGATCAATGACTACGAAGATAGCATTATTTCCTTTCTTGGTCCTGGGAAAGCCGGTGATGAAGTCCATACCAACTTTGTCCCATTTCCAGTCGGGAATAGCTAAAGGTTGAAGGGTGCCAACAGGTCTTTGATGCTCTGCCTTAACGCGATGACAAATGTCACAGTTGGCAATATACTGAGTGATTTCTCTCTTCATCCTAGTCTACCAGAATCTCTGGCGTAGGTCTTGATACATCTTTGTACTACCGGGATGAATTGTGAGAGGGGATTCATGGGCCTCCTTAAGGATCAGTTGTTGCATCTGTTGACATTTGGGAACCACCAAACGGTTTCCAAAGTAAACAACACCTCGTTCATCCATAGAGAAACAGTCGGCAACTCCCTTGGAAATATTTTTCTTGATCCGGGAGATTTCCGTATCATGCTTCTGAGCCTCTATGATCTGATCCGTAAGGGTAGGTTTCGCCACCAAGGTAGAAAGGGAACCATGAGGAGCTATGTGAAGGTTAAGCTTACAGAATTCCTCATGAAGGGGTGGTTGACATTGTTGCAACATGAGGTTGTTGCAATAGGATTTACGACTTAAAGCATCAGCCATGACATTGGCTTTGCCTGGGGTGTAGGTGATTCCTAAGTCGTAATCCGAGATCAACTCCAACCAACGTCTCTGTCTGAGAATCAGATCCGGTTGGGTGAAGATATACTTGAGACTCTGATGGTCAATGTAGATTTCGCAACGGTTACCAAGAAGGTAATCTCGCCAAGTCTTAAGTGCATAGACTACGGCTACAAGCTCTAGATCATGTGTAGGATAATTTTCCTCATGTGGATGCAACTGTCGAGATGCATAGGCAATCACATGACGATCCTGCATAAGAATGCAACCTAGTCCGTGATATGAAGCGTCGCAATAGATAACAAAGTCTTTAGTGAAGTCCGGTGGCACGAGTATGGGCGCAGAAGTCAGGCGTCTTTTCAGTTCCTGAAAACTATGCTCACACTGTGGGGTCCACTCAAACCTTTTATCTTCCTTTAGAAGCTCCGTGAGGGGTTTGGCCACTTTGGAGAAGTTTTCAATGAAGCGGCGACAATAACTGGCTAGACCAAGGAAACTCCTAACTTGTTTGACCGTTTCGGGTGGAGTCCAATCGAGAACGGCTTTAACTCTCTCGGGATTGACAGAAATGCCCTTACCAGAGATCACATGGCCCAGATAGGTCACTTCTGGCAACCAAAATTCACACTTGGAGAACTTGGCATAAAGGCGGTGCTCTCTGAGTTTTTCTAACACAAGTCTAAGATGTTCAGCATGCTCTTCCTCGATCTTCGAGTAAATAAGAATATCATCAAGATAAACCACGACGAACTTATCTAAGTACTCCATAAAGATCGAGTTCATCAAGCGGGAGAAAGTAGCTGGAGCATTGGTTAGGACGAAAGACATCACGGTGTACTCGTATTGACCATAACGAGTGACAAAGGCCATTTTGGGGATGTCCCCGTTTCTGATTTTGATTTGGTGGTAGCCTAACCTCAAATCCATCTTGGAAAAGACTGAGGATCCAGCGAGCTGATCATACAGGTCGTTGATCCTGGGGAGCGGATACTTGTTCTTTATCGTGACCACATTAACGGGACAATAATCTACAACCACCTGATCCGTACCATCCTTCTTCTTGACGAAGAGGACAGGACAAGCCCAAGGAGAAGAACTGGGATGGATGAAACCTTTTTGCAAGGACTCATCTGTCAGGACCCCGACTCAATGTCACATCGATCTAGCCTGTAACACCTCATATCACTTTGCGGCCTCACGCACGGTATCCCCACGGGTGTCGCCTTACCTTTGCCCGGGACCGTTTGCGCCTTTTGGCTCATGTATATGATAGTGTCGCTAGCATCCATATGATAAGGAGCCCGGGCTGACATGACTAGTCGTAAACCCAAAGTGGCACAGACTTACAGGGACAGGCATCCATGACCCAGCATCGAACGTGTCGGTCATCAGCAAGTGGGTCCGGGCTATAGCACTGGGCTAGCAGGACTCCGGTAAACCGGGCTGTAGCGGGCTAACAGGACTCCGGTACTCAATGCGTGACATTTCCCCGAAGGGACAGACACAGGAACGAAGAAGGACACATGCCGGCCAGCCTAAGTGTTCCAGAGCAGTAGCAAGCTACCATGGCTCAGTGGTAACACTAGGAGACATTTCCCGGTAAGAGAGGCTACTAAAGATAAACAACTAGATAGTCAGATCCCACACATACCAAGCATTTCAATCATACACACAATATGCTCGATATGTGTAAATACAACAAGGCATCACAACATGACTCTACGACACAAGTACTTTATTTAAGGCTCAGAGAGCCATACATAACATACACATAGGTACGGGTCACACGACCCAGCATTCAAGTCATACAGTCATACAAACCAACAGCGGAAGTAACTTGTCTGAGTACAGACAACTAGTAAAATAAAAGAGGCTTGGAAAGCCTAGCTATACTACGTGGTCCTTCACAAGCTCAGGATCACCACCTGGGCCTTAGCCTACTCATTGATGTCAACGTCTACGAAGAACCCATCAGAAGGGGTTGCAGCGTCTTCTGTAAAAATGTAAATTATAGCAACATGAGTACAAAGGTACTCAGCAAGACTTACATCAGATCCTACATACATGCACATTATCAAGAAGGGTTGGTGGAGTTATTGCAGCAAGCCAGCTTTGACTCTTGGCTAGGCTATCCTACGAGACTCCAGCTTGGAATGGTTTTGCGCACACGAGTCCACTACTCACAACTTCAATACACTACCGAGGATCCACCTCCGTCTTCCTATGGAAGAGCCATCCTCGGCACTCACACTTATCTTGAGGCTTTTAGTAGTTTCCATTTACTTGTCTATGAACTGTATAGGCAACCAAGTAGTCCTTTACCGCGGACGCGGCTATTCGAATAGATCATGATAACCCTGCAGGGGTGTACTTCTTCATACACGCTCTCACCACTTACCGTCGTTTACACGACATGTACTCGGCAACCTTCAAGCGGAAGCCCAACGTGGGTGTCGGCCACGACCTACCTAATCACCTAAGTCTCTAATCCAGGTTTATCGCCTATCCAGGTTCCATCCGCAGGGAGTCCGGCCGAGGTTTCCCATACGGCCCCGAACGATGTGTACAGGGTTCCCGAGATACCTAACGGGTACTCGGTACACCGTGCCATGTACCTACCGCATCACAGCCCACCCCTACGGTCAACGCTGTCCACGGCCTCCAGTAGGCTACAAACACCAGAAACTACTTGCAACTCCTGGACAGAGAACTAGGGTAATTAAGAAGTCGAGAGGGTCCATTGGTTTCGGGCCCAATGCATGGTAGTAGCTGAATCTTAAATCACACATACAGATCTTAGTGCTTAAGGACGGCTTCAATGAAACAACCCACCATGTACTCCTACATGGCCTCTCATCGATACCTTTACCAAATCATGTTCACCACACCACTCTCATTACCGACATAATCATTTCACTCTAGCCCATCACCCAGATGAACCAGACCTGACACGACTCTAAGCATAGCAGGCATAGCAAGGTACGAACAACACATACATATGGCTCAATCAACTCCTACACATGCTAGTGGGTTTCATCTAGTTACTGTGGCAATGACAGGTCATGCAGAGGAAATGGGTTCAACTACCGTAGCACACATCAGTTTGAAACGCGTTGTCTTAATGCAGTAAAAGAGAGCAGGAGCGAGAACATGGGATTGTATCGATATGATCAAATGGTTGGTTGCTTGCCTGATGGTTCGATGCACTGATATGGTTCTTCGCTAGGGTAATCACGGTACTCCTCGGAGGCAGAACCTGCCGCAAAGAACACCGATACACAGCCATCACCAAACAATGTGCGACAATATGATGCATGCATGGAACATGGCAGTATGAGTGTGTTGGGCTAATGCAACTAAGACCAGAAGGGTTTGAACCAATTTGAACCAAAGATTCAAATTTCAAACTCATACATGGCCCTTTAAAGTGTTTTATCTTGTTCTGCATTAAACATCAAGTTAACTTGTTTAATCATGCATGAAAACAGTACAGATGGATAGATTGGATTTTTCTGATCATTTTTCATATATAACTTGTTTGATTTGGAGTTACAGATTAAAACTTATGAATTTTTGAAGTTTAAACTATATTCTGGAATTTCCTATATTAGAATAAATCCAGAAATTAATTTGTTGCGTTAGCCATGCGTCAGAATGACGTCAGGGTCAACGGAGACGTCCAGGTCAAACCTGACTGTGGGTCCAGGGTGTCAGGGTAATTAGTTTAGTTAAAGTTTAATTAAAACTAAACTTATTTAGTTAACAGGGGTGGGCCCCACCTGTCATTGGCTCATCGGAGTCAACCAGGGCCCACCCGCGGTCAAAGCCAGGTCGGCTGCACCGGCGTTTAGCCGCCGGCGAGCCCGACGCGGCGGCGGAAGTGGTTTTGGCCGTTCCGGCAACCAAACGAGTCGCGGAGGCCATCGGAGTGGAGCTGAGGACGAGCCGCAGCTCTTGGTGGAGTCCGTTGGGGTCGGGGCGGCCGAAATCGGCGCCGGCGACGACTTTGGCGGCCACCGGAGTTCGTCCGAAGGCGAACTTGATGCTAGAGGGGTCGGTGAGGTGCGGGGAGTAGTTGGTTAGGTGCTACGTGACGTGGTGAGCACGATGGACACCAAGTGGTGGCCGGAGGGTGACCGGGAGCACGTTGGCGACGAGCTCCGCGGCGGTGGGTGCGGTTGAGCTCCGGGAGGTCACTACATAGCTCGGGGGCAAGAAAAGAAGGGAGGGGAAGATGGTTAAGCTCACAGGGAGTTCGATGAAACACTTGGTGCGGCCGGGGACGGGCCGGAGCGATGACGGTGTTGAAGGGGATCCCCGGCGACGGCGGTTCGGTCGAGGTCGATGCAGTGGACTCGGGCCTTGCGAGGGCTCGGGGCTCGGCTTGCTCGAAGGAGAGGAGGGTGGCGGAGCTCCTGGACACGGCGGCACGGCGTGGGGTTGACGGAGGGCGTGGCTACGGCGAGGGGGTGGCGGCGATGGCGTCGGCCATGGCGGGGGAACACGAGAGAGAGGAGTAGGGGGAGAATGGAGGTGTCCTGGGGGTTCACGGCTCGACGTGGAGTTCATCCATCCAGCAACGAGGCGAGGAGGTGAAGCAGGGCGACGGCCAGCTGCGTGGCGCATGCTGCGGCCGCCGTCGGGCACCTGCCTGCCTGCCTGGCCGGCAAGCAGCTCGCTGGCGCGGCACTGGGCTGGGCCGACAGGTGGGCCGGGTGCTGGGCGCCAGGTAAGTTTTCTGTTATTCCCTGTTTTCTGTTTTTTTTAATTCCTATGCAACTTTGTTGAATTATTAAAAATATTTAGGCAACTCCTAAAATCACCAAACTACTTCTGGTCCATAGTTGGATTATTTCCAACATGAAACATTTTAGTTTGGAGATATTTGAGCATTACAAATATCTTATATAATTTTAAATGCCCAAACTCAAATATCTATGATTTAATTCAAAGACCCTAAGATGACCTAGGAAAATGTGCATCACTTCTGGCAGAGGTTATGAACCAAGACAAAAATGATGGGCATTTTAGAAGGGCATTTCAGGTTCATTGAAAAAGTTTTTAGTAAACCCTAGCTGGTTTCAGAGGGGGCTGGGGGTTCTGTCATCCCCATTTCAGGTTTCTGATGAAAGAATAGACATGATGCAACACTCTAATGCATGAACTAGCTAGGGTGTGACATCATCAAGCTGTTTCTTAAGCTCGGCTAACTCCAAAGATGCCATCTTGTATGGTCTCCTAGAGATTGGAACAGTTCCTGGGATAAGTTCTATGACAAACTCTACATCTCTGTCAGGTGGAACACCTGGCAGTTCTTCTGGAAAGACATCTGGGAAGTCACGAATTACCGGAATATCTTCAAGGTCTGGAAGAGGGCTGGCATTAAGAGAATAGAGTTGACGCCTTGCAACTCTAGTGGAGACATTGACTATTTTGCCAGATGGATGTGGAAGTTGAACAGATCTAGTGTAAAAATCGATCTTGGCATGATGAGCTATCATCCAGTCCATGCCCAAGATGATGTTAATATCTAAAGACTTGAGAGATATTGTAGCGACCCGACCCGAATGGATCAAGTGTTTGTGCTTAAGTGTCATCCCTGGATCGGTATGCTGACACACATAGTACTCGAGGATTTATAACAGAGGTAAATCACATGTATAAGTAACGTAAGATACTATTACCTCAATCCAATATAGCGGAAGTAACAAGGTTGTGGATTCCCATCAACACCAATGGCAAAGTTGAGTGTAGAAATCATAACCCTAATGTATCAGTTACTCGTCGTAAGATATCCTGCAACATGAGACGTTGTAGCCACAAAGGGTCAGTACATTGAATGTACTGGCAAATTCACACCAGAGGATAATGATGAATAAAGGCTATCACTACATGCATATTTGGCTGGTGGAAAGGCTCTGGGGTTATAATGTTTTTGCGAAAAGCCAATTTTTCCCTACTGCAAAGGAATACATTTTAATTAACTATCATGGTGGTTGTTGAAAATTGAGAATGGTTGACAGCATTCTCAATCCCAATTAAGTAACATCATTAAACCCAACAAAATTAATTTAAAGTAACATGATGAGATTCACATGATAATCCAAGTACTAGATACTCAAAACGTCCATAATCGGGTACACGGCTAATCATGATTAGTTTATACACTCTGCAGAGGTTTGCACACTTTTCCCCACAAGACCCGATCTCCTCCGTTGGATTTGTCGCAGTACAAGGTGTTTGAGAAACGGATGACCGAGACATAGTCTTTCAGAAGCGTTTGCACCTTACAATGGGTAGACCGTTCCACCTACAACCCCTACATCTGCTAGTCTACCACTGTAAGAGTTCACACGACTTAATCAACTATACTAGAGCCCATAAAAGCTTGTGGCTGCACATGGAAGCTTCTAGTATGAATAATCTCATGATCCCTTTGAACCTGGGTGGCGGTCCATAAAAAAACAGGCAATCCTGGAATACCCAGGTGCCTAGATAGGCAATCACTGGAATACCCAGGTGCCTCAATCCACCCAGATGTGTGTTAAAGTTGCCACCTTAAGTAAACCATTAATTAACAATCTCACATCTGTCATGAAATACTCTCAAACCCAATCAACGTCTATGAGCATAGCATGGCAATATAAGCATAACGTAATAGTAACTCCCAAGGTTTGAATGCAGGGCAGTAGGTTCCTACCTCATCAACTACTTCCCAATACCCACATGTTATCAATCCTACTCATGCAATGTTTGAGGGTGAAACTAATGCATAAAAACTGGGTATGAAAAGGATATGATCAAAGTGTGAACTTGCATGCAATGTTGATGAAGATGATTCGCACTCAAAACTCTTTATAGCTCTACTCGTCACACTCCGGTCAATCTATCGTAAGCAAGCAATAGTAACCACACATAAGCAATCACTCAAAAGATCAGAAAAATCGAAGAAGACGATTCGAAAAACTTCAAAACCAAGAAAATAACTCTTGCAACATAAAACAATTTCTAATAGTACCAAAATTATGTGAATTTGGCCTTATCAGAAAGTTTAGTTCAAGAGCTTTGCTTTGCAAAAATAATCAACTCAAACGGAGCTATGAAACTCAAGTTATGATCAAACGAAGTTTGAATACAAATCTGGTCTAATTCAAATTTTAAAATTTGGAAAACATGTTTGGGTTGGATTACTGGATAGAGGGGATCATAACGAAGAAGTGGGTGTTGGTTTCGTTGGATTTGGACAAACGTGTAAAAAGTTATGGCTATTTGAAAAATCAGGGCAAGCTGTTTTACGGAAGAAAAAAATAGCTACGGGCTAGGGTCTAACATATAAATACGTAGACTAATTGATAATCTAATTATTTTATCGTATTAGTCTAAAAATAATAAACTACGGAAGTATAAATAGAAAAAAAAACAAAGAAAGATGCCTTTATAAGGCAGAGAAAAGATGACTTTGGAGAGAAGAGAAAATTTCTAGAAGTCGCGCCGGATAGGAGAAATATTTTTTTTCTTAAATGAATCTAGTCAAACCAAAATATTGATTTAACCCGAATCAGATGATTTTTGGAGGCTCTATGAGTTTATATTTATTGGTGGAAAAGAGGCTTAAAGGTCAAAGGCTAGGCAATGTGGGACTAAACGTAGACGAAAATATATGAAACAGAGATGAAAAGAGGTGAGCAGCTCGCATGGGCCTAAAGGCCTTCGGCCGGCCGCGTGCACGCTGCGGCTGTAGTTTTTCTTATTACAAAATTCGGTCTAAGAAAAATAAATAAAAAAAATGAAAAGGCTGGATGGGCCTGGCCTATATAAGAGAGAAAAAAACAATGGGGCACCAGAAGCTACTATACTGCACATGTAGGCGATAAATAAATATGGGCCACACGTACAGTTTAAAAAAAATAGAAACAGAAGGAAAACCGAATAACGAAAATAAAATAAAAATTTTATATAGACATATTATATATCAAAATTTTCAGAAAAAGATTTTCTACGACATGAACATTTTTCTAGCCTTAAATAAAATACACACAAATTCTAATAATTCCAACAGTGCTCCTGCTCTAATAAGATCCAACAAAATCATTTAAAAAAACAAAATGAAATCAAATTTATTTCTCTCCAATTTTCTGTTGTAGGGAATCATGTTACCCTATTTTCCCTGTATTTTATTTTTGGAGAAAAATGATTTGAATAAAATCCAAATAACTCCAAATTGAAAAATAATTCCAAAAGATTTTGAATTTGATCCTTTGAAACTCCCAACTCATATTTCATATAATTTGAAGAAGTCATTTTATCTCCTCTCGTGAAAATCATTGAGCTGCATAAAGTTTCTGAATTGGAAATATTTTTCAAATGAAATTCAAATATTTTCAACACCCCTTGTCATTTAAATAAATGGAAGAAGTCATGTCATCTTCTCTCCAGGGTTTCGTGGTGAAAAGAATTTGAATTCACGGAGATCACGAATGCAAAATGAAAGTTTGGGAAAGTCCTCATTTAACTTTCAAAAAGGTTTCGAATTTCACTCAATTTCACACAATCAATCAAACAATCAATCAAATCTATCTATTTATTATAACATTCCAAAATTTAGAATTTTGGGATGTTACAGATATCAAAGAAGCAAGGAATACTAGTCTGTCAACAAGGATTTCATTACCATGGCTTACCTTGGAGGTTTGCCATTTGGAACCAGGAGTCTGGATTATTAGTGGAGTTGGCATATCACAAAATGACATGTCGTGCAACCGAGCATAACCTTTAGATATGAAGGAGTAGGATGCTCCAGTATCGAACAGAAATGAAGCTGGGTGACAATTGACAAGAAGCGTTCCCAGTACGACGTCGGGATCATCTTGAGCTTCTGTAGCTGAGACATGGTGCACACATGGTCGTTCAATGGAGGTTGGCTTGGTACTGAGCATCTTGCCTGATGGATTTTCACGGCCAACAGACCTCTCAGACTGGGGTGGAGTATAACTGGACTGAGGGCAGTCATGTGCGTAGTGTCCTGGTTCTCCGCAAGTGAAGCAAGTTCCTGAGGTAGGACATGGACCTACATTGGCAAGTGGTCCACTAATAGGCCTGGGTGGAGCACGTTGCTGAGTTGGGTGAGGCGCCACATCGGATGGCCTCGATGCATATCCAGGTGGAAGAGCTGAGTTCGGAATCCAAATCCGTCGCTTCTGAGAGCCAGAGCGGGAGGAAGAACCCAGATCACGGTTGTGCTTACGAGACTCCTCGTAAGTGAGCTGAGCTGTCTCTGCATTAATGGCCTTGTTCACAAGAGCCTGGAAAGTATCACAATGATGCAGGTGGAGATCACGATGCAACTTAGGGTTGAGACCCTTATAGAACCTAGCCTGCTTCTTAGCGTCTGTGGACACTTCTTCTTTAGCATAGCGGGTGAGGTTTCCAAACTCTCTACTGTAAGCATCAACAGGCAGCTTACCCTGGGTAAAACTACAGAACTCTTCCCTCTTGCGGTCAATGAGAGCCTGAGGAATGTGGTGCTCACGAAAAGCCTTGGTGAAATCCCTCCAGGTAGGAATCTGGCCAGTTGGAAGCATAGCCTCATAGCTCTGCCACCAAATACTAGCAGGACCTTCCCGGTGAAAGGTAGCATAGGTGACCTTGTCACCTTCAGCTATGTTCGCAGAATGCAACTTGTGAGTGATGCTTCGGAGCCAGTCATCTCCATCGAGTGGCTCAATGGGATGATGGAAGGTGGGTGGTTTCAGACCAATGGAGTCGGTGATAGAAAGCAACTTCTTACGCTGATGTGCGGTGTTCTGCTCAATCTGTGCTAGCAAGAGGTTAGTCTGACGCTTGTTCCTCTCGGATGCTAACAAGAACTCTGCCATCAAAGGCTGGTCAGGAGGATCCTCATCCCTACCATATCCGTGGTTCTTGCTATGAGCAACTGAACCTTGGTTACCAGACAACATCCTGGCACAGAAACCAAGGAAACAAGGATGGAATTAGCATCGACATAAGGATGCGGAATGTAATGCAAAAGCATTGGAAACTCTTGAAATCCTAGGACAATTTCGGTAGCATAACGGCTGTAAATGCTCAAAAGGATTTTGAGACATTCATCAAAGGAATAGCATAATCAATCAGCATCATAATATCAAGGTTCTAGGTCAAACTGAGGACACACGTAAGTAGTAGAACTGAACAGAGACACAAACCCAACAATCATGTGACTTTACGGTTTAGTAACATGTCATCCTGAGAGACAGAGGAGAAGCCTAGGCCTTAACCCTCGTAGAAAACAAGAAGCTGACTCGAAAAGAATGACATGAGGTAAAGGAGTAAAAAGAGCCTTACATTCCCTTCCACGATCAATTCCCTTATATAACTAAAGCATTTCTAGACTCAACTTCGACCAGTTTGGCTTGGTAATCCTACAGTCTATCAGGCTCTATACCAACGCTGTCGGGACCCCGATCCTAAGTCACACCTATCTAGCATGTAACACTTTATATCACTTTGCGGCCTCACGCACGGTATTCCCACGGGTGCCACCTTACCTGGCCCGGGACCGTTTGCCTCTTTTGGCTCACGTATATGATAGTGTCGCTAGCATCCATATGACAGAGAACCCGGGCCGACATGACTAGTCGTGAACCCAAAGTAGCACTAACTTACAGGGACAGGCATACATGAATCAACCTCGAGCATGTCGGTCAACAGCGTATGAATCCGGGCTGTAGCACTGGGCTAACAGGACTCCGGGAACCCAGGTTGTAGCAGGCTAGGCAGGACTCCGGATGTCACCACGTGACATTTCCCCAAAGGGACAGACACAGGAACAAAGTGAATCACATGTCGGCCAGTCAAATGTTCCGGAGCAGTAGTGCTAGGCTAGTAGGACTCCGGTGAACCGGGCTGTAGCGGACTACTATGGCTCATGGAAGCACAAGACTACATTTCCCCATAAGAGAGGCTACCAGGGATAAACAACTAGGTTGTCGGATCCCACACATAGCAATACACGTTACACGTATGCATAACATGCAAGTATGTGATGTACAACATGGCATCACAACATAACTCAAACTCATATAGATAAAGGCCCAGAAGAGCCACATAGCATTCAATACAAGCAGGGGTCTCATGACCCATCATTCAGAGCATACAAGCAACGGAAGCATTACATGTCTGAGTACAGACAACTACAAAAGGAAAAGACTAAGAAGCCTGACTAAACACGACCCTCCCAAGGGTACAAGATTGTAGCTGGGATACAAGCTACTTGTCGAAGTCACTAGTGTAACCAACTGCAAAACATAAATAAGCAAACGTGAGTACGAAGGTACTCAGCAAGCCTTACATCAGAACTATCTACATATGCAACATTATCATCAAGGGGGGTGGTGGAGTTAACAGCAGCAAGCCAGCTTTGACTCAGTGGCTAACCTATACTACGAGTATCAGAAACTTCTTTGGGGTGAGAAGACGCACACGAGTCCACATATTCACCATATCAATACTCCACTATGGATCCGTTCCCGTCTCCTTATGAGAAGGCCATCCATAGCACTCACGCTTATCTTGCGGATTTTAGAGTATCCACTTCAAGTTGTGTATGTACTACATAAGTCCTCCAAGTTTCCATATCCGAGGAAAACGGCTATTCGAATTGATAATGTTGACCCTGCAGGGGTGTACTTCTTCACACACGCTCTCGCCACTTATAGCCCTGTACACATCATGTACCTCGGCAACCTTCAAGCGGAAGCCTAGCGAGGGTGTCGGCCACGACCTGACTAACCACACAAGTCTCTCGTCCAGGTTTATCGCCTATTCGGGTTCCATCCGCAAGGAGATCCGGCCGGGGTGTCGCTCACGGCCCCAAACGATGTGTGCAGGGTTCCCAAGCCCACCATCCGGGTGCCACTTGGTACACCGTGCCATGGTGCCTAGTCTATCCCAAGCCCGTCCCGTCGGACACCACCTGGTAGACAGGTAGCACTACCTACAAATGCCAGAAACTAGTTGCAACTCCTGGACAGAGATCAAGTGCATTAATAAGCCGAGAGGGGCAGGATAACCGGAACCCAATGTGTGGTAGTAATTGGACTTGGATAACATACACAGAACTCAGTGCTTAGGATGGTTCCAATGAGACAACCCACCATGTACTCCTACATGGCCTCTCATCGCTACCTTTACCAAAACGTGTTCACACACTTAGCCTTTATCGGTAGGACATGTTCACCACTCCGATTCATTCCCGATGAATCAGACCTGACACAACTCTAAGCATAGCCGGCATAAAAGAAAACAAGCATGGATGAGTAAGCACATCAGGCCTCAAGCAACTCCTACTCATGCTAGTGGGTTTCAACTATTTACTGTGGCAATGACAGGTCATGCAGAGGAATGGGTTCAACTACCAAAGCAGAAAAGTAGCAGTTGAATCGTTGTTGTCCTAATGCAGTATAAGGAGCAGGAGCGAGAGAGTGGGATTTATCGAAATGCTCAAGGGGGTTTGCTTGCCTGATAGACGACGAAGGGGCACTGCTCCTCTGACAGGTACTTGGGACCACCATTCGGAGTGGGACCTATCAAGAAGAAATGGTGCCGGCAATCAATACACAAACAAATGCAACAAAATGATGCATGAACATGACATGTGGAAATGCTAGTGTTTGGGCTAATGCAAGATTCTACCAAATTGGTTGAAGCCCATTTGAATCAAAGATTCAAATGCAATTCAAAATGATGCATTTGAAATGCCCATATTATGTTTTCACTTATACATCATGTATAAGTTGGTTTTTCATGCATGTAACTGGCATAGATGGATTCCTTGCATTTTTCTGATAATTTTTCATATATAAATTATTTCATTCTGAGCTACGGTTGAATTTCTATGATTTTTAGAAGTTTTAGACATTTTCTGGAATTTTATAATTATTTAAAATCCAGAAAATGATTTACTGCGTCAACATGACATAGCTGTGACGTCAGCAGGTCAACTGGGTTGGCCAGGTCAAACCTGACCTGTGGGACCCATACGTCAGTGTCTCAGACTGGTTTGGTGGATGACAGGTTGGACCGGTCCATGTTGACTTGACCAAAGTCAAAGCTGACACGTGGGGTCCACACGTATTAGTATTAATCTTAACAGAAAATTAAACTAACCTAACTATGCTCAGGGACCCACATGTCATTGACACAGGCAATAACTAAACATGATTAGCACCTAACTAATGGTGCCACGTCAGCCACCGGCGTTTAACCGCCGGCGACGACAGGCCGCGGCGGTGCCCACGTCGGGTTTGCTGTACAGGCCACCGTTCGACGAGCGGTTTGTGGCTACGGGTTGCTGGCGCTTGCGCGCATCAAGTGGTGCCCTCAGCTTCGTCGGAGATGGCCCAGAACGACAGCGGTGATGGCAAGTGCGGCGGCCGGTGTTCGGGCGTCGAACGAGTCGACGATGCAGGGCAT
The DNA here is from genome assembly GCF_018294505.1 of Triticum aestivum. Taxonomy (NCBI): domain Eukaryota; kingdom Viridiplantae; phylum Streptophyta; class Magnoliopsida; order Poales; family Poaceae; genus Triticum; species Triticum aestivum. Next base: position 275,004,674 of record NC_057809.1, on the reverse strand, counting down.
GGCAGGAGCCGCGGTTAGGCGCGTTGGACTCGTGGGGGTGCAGTGAGCTCAGTGGTAAGCTTGGACGCGTGCTTGCACGGCCATAGCCGCGGTGGCGACATGGCCGGAGGCGAGGAGCAATCAGCTCCGATGGCCACGGTGGCTAGGAGGCGCGGACGAGCATGGGGAGAGAGGGGAAAGAGACAGGGGCTCACGCCGAATCCAGCAGAGTCAACGGCGAGGCCGGGGAGGGTCTGGAGCTCGCGAATCCACACCGGCGAGCTTTAGTGGCCGACGATGAAGAAGATGGAGATGGCGTTGATGCAGAGCTTCCCGGGTCGCCTGGCTCGTTGAGGACGTAGCAGGCGGCGAGGTGGAGCTCTAGGGCAAGATGAGAGGCCTAGAGGGGCACGGTGGCTACGATGAATGGCGTCGGTGGCGACGAGCGGGTTCGGGTCTCCTCGGCAGAGGGGCTAGAGGCCAGGGGAGAGAGCAGAGAGCGAAGGGAGAGTGAGAGAGAGTCGAGGGGGTCTGCGTGGCGTCTCCAGGGTTCGCGGGAGCAAGCAGGGAGGCAGGAGGTGGCGTGCGGCGGCCATGCACGCGTCGGGCACGCGCTGTGCATCCGACTGGCTGGAGGAAGAAGACTTCCCTGCCCCTGGTGGGCTGGTCCGGCCAGATGGGCTGCCAGGTGAGCGCCAGGTAAGTGCTTTCTCCCTCTCTCTCTCTCTATTATTTGTTTCAGTTTTTCTAATTTCTGCTACTGTTTTGCAAATAAAATACTAACCAAAACAGTTTGGTTAATTCTGTAAATTTTTGTGAGGAATATTTGAAATATTTTCAAACCACACAACAAATTTCAGAATATTTGGAGCAACCAATATTTAATGGTAAATTTTAAACTCCAACTCAAATACCATAATGATTTAATTCAATGACCAAAATGTCCTGGAAAAATATGCATCATCTCTGGTAGAGGCTTTCACCTTTTTCCATAAATCATGAACATTTTAAAAGGATCTTTTGAGGTTATTGAAAATATTTTGGTTGAACCTATTTCAATTGCATTTGTGCTAGGGTTTATCAATCCCCAATTCAACTTCATTTGAAATTTAAACATGATGCATAAAGCAAACCTATAACATACCAGAACTAGGAATGTGACATGGAAACACCCCAAGAATGGATCATGTATTTTGATGGTGCTTTTTCCCTACAAGGTACAGGGGTTGGCATGCTTCTTATTGCCCCCTCCGGGGAGCACTTGAAGTACGTCGTCCAGATGCACTTTGCCCGGGAAGAAGCCACCAATAATATAGCAGAGTATGAAGAGCTCCTTGCCGGGCTCAGGATTGCAGCAGAATTGGGAATTAAGAAGCTGATCATTCGAGGAGATTCACAACTCGTGGTGAGACAAGTCAACAAGGATTACCAAATCCCATTGATGGAAGCATACGTCGAGGAAGTAAGGAGATTGGAGGAGCACTTTGACGGGTTGCAAACAGAGCACATACCCTGTGCGGAAAACAACGTAGCTGATCAGCTGTCAAGGTGTGCTGCGCAGAAGCTTCCTATGGAACCAGGAACTTTTGTTCTCCATCTTTCCCAACCCTCCGTATCACCAGCCAAAATGGCCCGGAAGAAAAGAAAGTTGGACTATGGTAAGCCTCTCCTGGCAGAGACCTTGCCGGAAACAACTCTTCACAGCCTACCGGACCACCCCCTCTAGCCGGGCCTATGGACCCCGCGTACGAGGCTGGTGCTCCTGCAGCAGAGGAGGTGCTGCTAGTCCTCATTGTCGAGCCTCAGGCTCCAACTTGGGCAAGGCACATTGTCCACTTCCTCCAAATCGGACAACTCCCTGGCAACCAGGATGAAGCTGAAAGAGTAGCCCGGAGGGCCAGTATGTATCAGTTTGTCGATGACACTCTGTACAAAAGAAGGCCCATAGGTGTGAAATTGAAGTGTGTTTACCGGGTGGATGGAAAGGAACTACTGGCTGAGATTCACAGAGGAATGTGCGGCTCCCACATTGGATCAAGGCCACTAGTTGGGAACCGACAAGGATTCTATTGGCCGAAAGCCCTCCAAGATGCGGTTGAGTTAGTCATGAAATGTGAAGCCTATCAGTTTCATTCCAAGAGAATACACCTGCTTGCCCAAGCTCTTTAGACAATGCCTCTATCATGGCCATTTTCGGTCTGGGGGCTCGATATCCTTGGCCCCTTCCCTTGGGCAACTGGGGGCATTGAATTCTTGTTCGTTGCCATTGCCAAGTTTACAAGGTGCCCAGAAGTGACTGCCGTGAGAAAGGTGACTACTCAATCAGCTATCAAGTTCTTGAAAGAATTGGTTTATCGTTTCGGAGTATCGGCAAGGATCATAGCTGATAATGGCACCCAGTTCACGAGCCACGCCTTCATGCAATACGTTCATGCCCTGGGATGCAAAATCTCATTCGCTTCTGTGGCACACCCCCGGAGCAATGGACAAGTTGAGATGGCGAACAGTGAAGTGCTTCCTGGACTCAACACACGAACTTTGGATACGCCGTTGAAGCACGGCAGGTGGTGGATCGAGGAGCTGCCGGTTGTTCTCTGGTCCCTCAGAACGACACCTAACCGAGCTACTGGGTAGACTCCCTTCTCCCTGGTCTATAGAGCAGAAGCATTTATCCCCACGGAACTCATTTATGGGTCCCCTCAAGTGCTTGCCTATGATGAAGTAGCGCAAGATCAGCACCGGCGTGACGATGCTGTGCTACTTGAGGAAAACCGTCTCCGGGCTGCTATGCGTGCTGCATGCTACCAGCAAGCCCTGCATCGCTATCATAGCCACAGGGTTCATGCCTGATGTTTTGAGGAAGGTGACCTTGTCCTTAGGCGTGTTTAGTCCGCCAAGGGTACACACAAGCTATCACCAAAGTGGGAAGGCCCTTACCGGGTGGTACGAGTCACCAGACCTGGCGCAGTCTGTCTGGAGACCGAGGATGGCACACAGTTGCAGAACTCATGGAATATTAAGCATCTCCGTAAATACAACCCGTAAGGTGCAAGGCTGACGGGCACTGCCCGGCAGCCACCCTTTTGTACAGGCCTTGCCTCAGTTGCATGTAACCCCTTGTACAAAGCTGGGGCGATGACCCCTGCAAGAGAAAATAAAGAAGCGCTATGGGGGGGGGGCGATCGAGATCGCATGCATGCACAAGCACACCAGATCACTGCATAAGCATTTCATGAGCATTTGCATATGCATATAGATAGGATAGCATCCTGCATTCATTCTCATCTACATGGAGTTGCAGGTTCCTGCCATGAACTTGACTCTGACAAGGGACAAGGAGATTGCATAGTGATCCCCGGCAAGCCAAACAGATAAGTTTACCTCTTGTCCATTAGTGTTCTGTAAGCTATAACTTGTGCATAGAGAAACCTCGCCGCTCTCTTGGAACTAGGGTGCTCCCATCCTTGGCTCGAACACTGCTTCGGCCTGGATGGTCGTAGTGGCCCTTGGTAACAAGAGAGTGGGTGGGGGGCTGGCGCCTCAGTCTGTTCCTCGGCAGACATGGTTCTCCGGCAGGTGAAAAGGGTGCCGGCAGGATATCCTGCTGGGGAAAACTCGTTTAATTATTGTAAAGAGGCACTCCACCTCTGCATAGACATATACATGCACGGGTTCTCGGCAATGTTTATCTCTTTCATTGACATGCAGATACAAGTACAAGCATTTGAGAACACAAACATGGATGAAAGGGATTACATTATTTAAATTAAAATTTTGTGATTGCCTACAATTTTAAGATTGGAAAAGGATAAGTACCCCGTAATCCCTATTTTCCTTTCTCTGATCCTCCTTCCAGGATATTGGAACATGAGGGAAAGGAGAATAAAAGGGGCATGTGGAGAAGGGGGCGACGAAGGGACCGGCGAGGAGGCACCCACCATGATTCGCAGGTGGCGAGCACCCAGGAGCTGCACAAGGTGACGAGCAAGGCTCGTCACCCCTCCTAAAAAGCGGGAATGGTAGCGGCATTGCCCACAACGGGCATGCAGTGCTACCGTCGCTTTGGCGGACTAGGAGGGGACGTCTGCTTCGTCGTCGGGCCCCGGCTCCGCTACAAAGGGGGCCCGAGCCGCGCCGCGCCCCACCTTGGTGGGCAGGAAGACACGCCTCTTGTCGATGTCGGCCCCAAGACCTCCGGGAGGGGCAGTGCTGGAATTACCAGTGATCTCCGGCCCCTCCTCCTAGACGAGCCTCGAAGATACCAAAATACTCGCCACGCCAAGGACCAGGCTCACTCCCTAAGCATCAGCACTGGCATGAGGCAACAAATGCCTTGAGTAAGAGCCCGGTGGCTGGCCCCAGGCTTCCTTCTCCAACATGACTAGTAGCAAACAAGGGAAGAAGAAGAAGAATGCAAAGGTGGATGGCTTTGCCCTCCCCGCCCTCCCTTTTATAGGCTGGACGGGGAAGGGCAGCCGCTCCATCCACGGGTGATCACTGCCCTCCTCCGCCAACTCAAGACGGACGGGCCCTTTCCACGGTACTCTCCTGCACCACGCGCCTCCGTTACCTACCCCACACGATGCATGCTGCATACGTGGCTAAGCATAAGGGAGCGCTATGGGAAGAGTAAATTGGCAGTTTCTACCCCATGCGTTAAAGTCATTCACGGCCCATCACTAGAGCGGCCCCACCACTATTGGCTTTACACCACGCACGAGGAAACCGGAAATTGACCCGGAATAATGGTTGATGAAGCAGCAACGGAAAGCTCAAGGGGCCAACCCCTTCAGCTTATTAGGACCTACCCCGACGACGCTCAACAGCACGTTCGGGGCAGGCCCGAGGGGTTTTGTTGGTGCAACACACCCTGGGTCTGTTGCCCAAACTGTGCACACCCACAAGATCAAGATTGAAGCACCAGCTAAAGTCAGAGATTGAAGAACCAAGAGATTTTAAGAACCAACATGCAGCTCAGAGGGACGAGGATCGAGCCTATGGAGAAAGATATCGGCAAGAGAAGGGCCTCCCTTGCCTGTAGGCGAGCCCGACAAGGGGCAAGGCCACCGCAAGAAGCAGGCAACCGATGCACCCCGGCAAAGTCTGCCGGGGCTCGCGGGGCAGAACCACCCCACCAACCACTCAAGCACGACCCGCGTCGTCAATCTGTGCGGTGTCGAGATGCAAGATGATTAAGTGGCAGCCGTTCGCCACATGGCAGCCATTTCCTACAGAAGAAGCATACAGATGACACCCGTCCTGCGACGTGTCAAGGGAATAGGCACGGAGCTGGCAAGATAGCCCGACAAGCCTAGCCGGGTGACCAGTGATGTGACACCATCCATAGTAGTACTCTTTGTTTTGTTTAATTAAGAGTGTCGGTCTTTAATTTTTCAGAGTATTGTTTTGGTCAGCTAGCTCTGTTTAATTGCTGAACTTGCTCGATTAAGAAGTGTGGGTGTGCTGTAGTCTCCTTTGTGTACCCAAATTATGTAATGACGTGGATGACCACTATAACCAAGGAAATTCGAACCAAAATTTGCTCGTTCAAACTCATCACACATGGGTTAAGCTATATGAATCGTTTGTGATGTTCACATATGGTACACGGTTCTGAATAAGGGACCGTGTCTGATGACACTTTGCACGCGAGTTTTTTCGCTGTACCAATTCAAAAATTTTGGCTTCCGCGGAAATATCTACCTCCCCACCCCCCCCCTTATCAAAAGCCACATTTACCATGTTTCTGCCTTCCTTTCCAAGTTGAAACCTTCACTCTTTGGTTGCAGCGCTGCCTCCTCACCGGCGACCCTCCTTCATGCTGCTCGGCCTCGTCTATCCAGGCAGGTAATCCACACCCGACCCCCATCCTCCTCGTCCTTCTACATCCCACATGCCCCGACCACCAGCGACACCTTCCACCCAAATCACCGAGCCCTCCACCAAATAAGCAACGCCCTAAGCCATGGTGCACGCAGTATAGCCAGGAGCTCAAGGAGCATTTGGTAGCGGAGAAGCAAATCGCGGCAGCACGCACGGATGAGGTCGTGATGACTGCTATTCGTGCCGACCCCCAGATCTTGGAGGAGCACCTTGTCGTTGAGGCCATTGTCGAAGCCTCATGTGCTGACGCTGCGACGCGGTTGGCTGCTTTTAATGATAGTTTGTGGAGTTTTATCTAGGCCACCCTTGGTGCCTTCAACGAAGACTACGAGGTATTTTCTCAGCGTGCACGTGCTTAGCTCAACTAGAGAGCCAGCAAGTTGGTGCCCGGAGCAGCTCAGGCAACTCACCACTATGACGAGGGCAGCCACGACGTGGAGGCCTCGCCCTCCTCCATGTGTAAGAGTCAATCATCATCGATATCTCTCACGATGAGGAGTAGCTTGTCTTATTAGCTCACTATAAGGACCCATGTTCAGTTTGCTAGCTACGCCAGTTAAGCTTGCTCGATATACCCATTGCATGTGCTGCTACTGCATTTCCTTAAAAAATCTAGTGAATTGTGCTATCTACTTTTACCATGCAATATGTTGCTCTAGTGTATATGTTCTATATGTCGTGCAATGTGGTGCTCACTTATTAAATGTTTGGTTAATTAGTTTTCGTCTTCAGTTAACTGTTTAGTTAATTTCTGCAGATGTGGTGTTCAATTTGTCAGGCTGCAATTTTGTATTGTCTTCCATGTGACAAATAAATCAAATTTATCTTTACAAAATACATGAGAAACAAAAAAATTACTATATTTCCAGGTTATCAAGCATGCTTGGTTTGGTTAACTATCTGATCTTCTAGTATGTTATACATTGTGCATGTGATGCTCAGTCAATGTTTGGTTCATTTGTTGTGGTGTTTAGTTAACGGTTCAATTTTGTAATGCGATGTTCAATTTTTGTGGGTGCATTCTGTATTGTGTACCATGTGAGAAATAAATCAAATTGGGATGTACTAAATACATGAGAAACAAATACAATTGCTATATTTCCAAGTTGTTAAGCATGCTTGGTTTGGTTAACTATCTGATCTTCTATTAGGAGTATGTTATATTGTGCAATGTGGTGCTCAGTTAATGTTTGGTTCATTTGTTGTGGTGTTTAGTTAACTGCTTGGTTCAATTCTGCAATGCGATGTCCAATTGTCATGGGTAGAATTTTGTATTGTTGTGCATGTGGGGAATAAATCGAATTTGGCTGCACTTAATACATGAGAAACATATACAATTCCTTTATTTCCTAGTTCTTAGTCATGCTTGGTTTGGATAAATGGGTTTTCCATGTGGCTTCACTTAATCTGATGAATCTGCAATGTGCTTATTTTTCATCAACATATTTTACTGATAGCATGCGAACCCTCACTTAACCTGATGACTAACTATCTTATATGTGTTGCATGGAAACAATGGGAAGCACTGAGGTTTACAATCGAGGTTTGCATATGCATGGTCCTTTGTCTAATACCACATTTTTGTGCAATTGCAGGAACCATTCTAATATTTAGGTTTTTAACAATTTGGTCTTGCACATGTAGGTCCTGCTGTCAGAGGTTTTGACCCACTGTTTGACCATTTTTGCATATGGGGAAATGAGTTGTCCATGAATATTAGTCAAGTCAAGAAACTCAGAAAGATTGCTAGGATAAAGAAATAAGCGACAAAAACAACAAGATCTTTGTCTGCAGAATGAAGAAGACATCAGTTCACTACAAGATGGTACTAAATATTATACCTTGCCTTTTTTATTCCTTTGCCCCATTTCTAATATAGAGAAGATATTTATGCGGATCCTTGTTTTCAGGCCTTTCCAAAGAAGTTCACTGATGATTACCTCTCAAACCACCTCTATGGTCAGGAGGCGAGCAAGGTTTCCATACAACACCTGCGGTTCAATATTGAAGTGTTCCTGAAGAGGACGAAGGATGGACGGTCAATCATCCACAGGCGCTGGCCTAAAGTTGCAAAGACCTTCAACATCAACGAAGGCTCAATATTCGCCTTCCGCTTCAGCAGTTTTCCAGATGAGATGCATATGTATATGTACCGTCTATGATACTAATTTTGAAAGGTTATAGGTGTTGCATGTGAAACTTAGTGCTGGTGCAGTTGTGTAATGGGGTAGCTGAGTGCTGAAGCTATATGATGTTGTACTCTGATGTACTTCAATAATGAAATCCGGCTTCCTTAATATGGAAATGAAATATATGTGTGCTTAATATGAAATGTCAAATAGATTAATAAATGGATTATTAATAAAAGGGCAATTAGCCTGCTAATTGGGTATTTCTATTGCAAACTATTATTGAGAAAACACCGTGGGCAACGACCTCAGGCAACGCACACAGTTTCTGGGAATAAACCGTGTTGGATCAATGAACAATCACACACGGCATCCTCTTGAAAACTGTTTGCGTTAGGCTACCTTGCGGAAACGTTTACCACATAAAAAGTGTGTGTGATGGATATCATTTGCCACACAGCTCCGGTCCGAAAGTACCATAGGGGGCCCTAAAGTGGGCACAACCCACCTGGGTGCGCCAGGGAGCCCAGGCGTGCCCTGGTTGGTTGTGCTCCCCTCGGCGCACCTCTGGTGCCCGTCTTCTAGTATATAAGTCATTTTGACCTAGGAAAAATAAGGAGAGGACTTTCGGGCCGGAGCGCCGTCGTCCCGAGGCAGAACTTGGGCAGGAACAGTTTGCCCTCCGGCAGAGCGATTCCGCCAGGGGAACTTCGCTCCCGGAGGGGGAAATCATCGTCATCATCATCACCAACAACTATCACATCTTGGGGAGGGCAATCTCAATCAACATCTTCAATAGCACCATCTCATCTCAAACCCTAGTTCATCTCTTGTGTTCAATCTTTGCACTGGAACTATAGATTTGTGCTTGTGGGTGACTAGTAGTGTTGATTACATCTTGTAGTTGATTACTATATGGTTTATTTGGTGGAAGATTATATGTTCAGATCCAATATGTATTTAATACCCCTCTGATCTTGAGCATGATTATCATTTGTGAGTAGTTACTTTTGTTCTTGAGGTCACGGGAGAAATCATGTTGCAAGTAATCATGTAAACTTGATATGTGTTCGATATTTTGGTAGTATGTATGTTGTGATTCCCTTAGTGGTGTCATGTGAACATCGACTACATGACACTTTGATATATTTGGCCTAAAGGAATGCATAAAATAAACTTTATACGAACTTGTGATATGGAAGAAATAAAAGCAATCGACTACATAAAAATTGCTCTCTAAATATGTGTGATCTTTTAGTGTGAAGAACATAAACTTTATACGAACTTGTGATATGGAAGAAATAAAAGCAACAGACTACATAACAAAGTCTTTTATCACAAGCGGCAATATGAAGTCATGTTCTTTTGCATTAAGATTTCGTGCATCCAACCATAGAAGTGCATGACAACCTATGCTTCCCTCTGTGAAGGGCCTATCTTTTACTTCTTATCCCTACCTTTATACAAGATTTATGGTGATCTTCACCTTTCCTTCTTACACTTTTTATTTTTGGCATGCACTATGTGTTGGGGAAAGATCTAGACATACATATCCACTCGGATGTAGGTGATTATAAACTATTATTGTTGACATTACCCTTGAGGTAAAAGGTTGGGAGGCGAAACTATAATCCCCTATTTTTCTCTATGTACGATTGAGGCTTCGATCTCATAAGTATCGCGTGAGTGTTAGCAATTCTGAAAGACTAAAAGATGGTTGAGTATGTGGACTTGCTACATAAAAGCTCTTACATTGACTCTTTCCAATATTATGATAAATTGCAATTGCTTCAATGACTGAGATCATAGTTTGTTAGTTCTCAATAAAGTTTTTGATTCATACTTTACCTTGTGAACGATTTATCACTTTAACATGAGAAGTTATATGACAATATGTTGTTGGTCCGAAGATGATCATGGTGCCCTCATGTCCGTATTTTATAATTATCGACACCTCTTTCTCGAAACATGTGTACATGTGAGGGAGTCCTGGATTAGGGGGTGTCCGGGTAGCCGGACTATACCTTCAGCCGGACTCCAGGACTATGAAGATACAAGATTGAAGACTTCGTCCCGTGTCCGGAAGGGACTTTCCTTGGCGTGGAAGGCAAGCTTGGCGATGCGGATATTTAGATCTCCTACCATTGTAACCAACTTTGTGTAACCCTAACCCTCTTCGGTGTCTATATAAACCGGAGGGTTTTAGTCCGTAGGACAACTTCATCATACAACAACCATACCATAGGCTAGCTTTTAGGGTTTAGCCTCCTTGATCTCATGGTAGATCTACTCTTGTACTACCCATATCATCAATATTAATCAAGCAGGACGTAGGGTTTTACCTCCATCAAGAGGGCCCGAACCTGGGTAAAACATCGTGTTCCTTGCCTCCTGTTACCATCCGGCCTAGACGCACAGTTCGGGAGCCCCTACCCGAGATCCGCCGGTTTTGACACCGACATTGGTGCTTTCATTGAGAGTTCCTCTGTGCTGTCGCAATAAGGAAGGATGCCTCTTCCCATCTTTAAATACGGCGCCGTTACTAAGGGAGCCTTGGCTGTCGGCCAAACTCTCCGGCTAGGCGGTTTTGTCATGACCGCCTGTTCGGCCGTTGCGCCGACGGTGACCTCTCGGGTCATCAAAAGCAATCTTCACGTCAGCTCGGAACTCGTCGAGCAGTTAGATCCAATGGAGCTCTCTTCCGTAAACGAGCTCTTGTATCGCATCGCCGCCTTGGGGGTCACTACGGATTATGACCAGGTTGGGCTTAAACCCGATCTAAGTGAAATTAATTCTCCCCAAGTCACCCATCATGTTGTCGTGGTAGAGGCACAGTGCGGCGACTCTTCATCTATCTTAAGGACTAGCTACATCCGGATTCCCGATCCCTCCAAGTCGGATACCTACGGAGGGGAGGACGTAACTCAAGACCTGAACTTAGAATCAGGCAACAGGCTAGATTCACTGGACAACATCCAAGAATCCAAACTTCAGAGTTCACAAACTCCTTGGCCTCTGAGTCTTAGATTGGGTGAAGTTCCGGATTTAATTCTACCCACCCACCCGAACATAAGCGATCTATCCCAAATCAGGCAAAAGCCCGAAGAAATAGTACATCATTACTGGGCAAGGTTCCTCCTGGTTATGAACAGGATAAAGGACTGCCGCGAGGAAGACACAATCTCAATCTTTTGCAATAATTGCACGGACAAGGGAATCCTCAACGCCACAGGTCGTCGTGATATTACACGCTTCTCTGACTTGGCGTCCATAGTACAAAAGTACTGTGCGACGGAAAGCGCCCGGAATACCAAAACTAAATTTTGGGACAATCCGGCCCTGAATAGAAACCTCGTTCGAAATAAAAGGGTGCATCATCATCAGACACCCGGGTTAAAAACCAAAAAACCAAAACCCTCTACAGGGCATGGAACCGTACTGGAGGGATGGCTTAATGGACCCTGTAAAAGTCATAGTACAGAGGATGCCACACCAACTCATAGCCTTAGAGCATGTTGGATACTCTGGCAGGTGGCCAAAAGGGGCGAAGATCTCCTAATTCCGGAGGCCGCAGAAAACCACCTTAGGGACTCCAGTACAGTCTTAACAGTCTTCGAGACATTCGCATCAAATAATATGCGAAAAAGAAAACTCCGCAGCCTCGCCGAAGTCTATCAAGTAGCAACAATAAACCCATGGAGTGACACGGCTATTACTTTTAATGCTAGTGATGAACCTAAAATCCGAACAGCTCGAGCACCATCCGCATTGGTACTCAGTTCTATAGTGGACGGCTTTTGCCTCACCAAGGTACTCATGGACGGAGGCAGCGGATTGAACCTCATTTATGAGGAAACCCTTCAAAAAATGGAAATAGACTGGAACCGCAATGAGCGAAGCAGCACAACCTTTAGAGGAATAATCCCCAGTCGGGAAGCGCGCTGTGCAGGAAAAATCACACTAGATGTGGTGTTCGGCACGCCGGATAATTATAGGTCCGAAGAGATCACATTCCAAGTAGCCCCGTTCAGTAGCGGATACCACGCTCTGCTGGGTCGGGAAGCGTTTACAATCTTCCAAGCAATACCCCATTACGGGTACATGAAGCTCAAGATGCCCGGGCCGAACGGAATCATCACTCTCGCTAGTGATCCGGACATAGCACTCCGCGCCGAAAACAAGACAGCCGCATTGGCCCTTGAGGCACTGTCCGAAGCCCTAGCGGCTGAGGAAATGACTATGCTGCGCTCCATGATAAACAGGGACGATGTGATACTCGATAAAAGATCCAAGTCCACCTCCTTTAAACCAGCGGATGAAATAGTCAAATTCTAGGTCCATCCAATGGACCCCAATAAAACAGCTTCCATCGCGGCACGATTAAACCCCGATGTAGACGCCGCACTGCGAGAATTCCTACGGGAGAACTAGGACATTTTTGCCTGGCACCCTTCAGACATGCCAGGAATCCCACGCAGGCTGGCCGAACACAGCTTAAATATCCTAAAAGGATTCAAACCCGTCAAACAAGCCCTTCGGCGTTTCTCTAAGCCCAAGAGACAGGCAATGGGAGAGGAGCTAGCCAAACTATTGGAGGCCGGATTCATGAGAGATATAAAACATCCGGACTTGCTAGCAAACTTGGTGATGGTACCAAAGAAGGACAAATCCTGGCGCCTGTGTGTTGACTTCAAAGACCTTAACAAGGCTTGCCCAAAGGATCCCTTCCCCCTCCCCCGCATCGATCAAATTATCAACGCCACTACAGGACACGATTCGTTGTGCTTCCTCGACGCATACTCTGGTTACCATCAAATCAAGATGGCCGAGTCGGACCAAGCCGCAATGGCATTCATCACCCCATACGGCCCATTCTGCTTCAACACAATGCCTTTCGGGCTCAAAAACGCTGGCGCAACATATCAGCGCATGATTCAGACATGTCTGGCAAACCAGATGGGCAAAACAGTAGAAGCATACGTGGATGATGTGGTCGTAAAAACAAGACATGTCGAATCTCTAGTAGACGACTTGAGGCTTACATGTATCCGGTAGAGGAATGGAAAAATGCGTTTTCGGTGTTCCAGCCGAAAAGCTCTTGGGCTTCATTGTATCCGGTAGAGGAATCGAAGCAAATCCAGCCAAGATCCGAGCTTTGTCACAATTGGATATCCCAAAGGACCTCAAACAAATACAAAAATTAACCGGATGCGTGGCGGCTCTAAGCCGCTTTATCTCCCGGTTGGGAGAAAAGGCGCTACCCCTCTATCGCCTCCTTCGGCGCACCGAACACTTCGAGTGGACGGATGCCGCCACGGCCGGACTCGAGGAAATAAAAGCCATATTGGCAACAAACCCCGTCCTGGCCGCGCCAAACATCGGCGAACCAATGCTATTGTACATTGCAGGAACCCATCAAGTTGTCAGGCAGTACTCGTCGTCGAGCGGAAAATGGACGGACACAAATTGCCCCTTCAAAAGTCGGTTTACTATGTGTCCACTGTCATCACCCCATGCAAATCACGGTACCCACATTATCAAAAGATTGCATATGTGGTATTCATGGCACCCCGGAAGCTACGACACTACTTTCAAGAGTGTTCAACCATAGTAGCATCGGAAGTACCACTCAACGATATTATAAACAACCGTGACGCAACGGGCCGGATTGCAAAATGGGCCATTGAGCTCCTCCCGTTCGACATAACTTATAGGCCACGGCAAGTTATCAAGTCGCAAGTTTTGGCCGACTTCGTCGTAGAATGGACGGAGGCCGAACTCCCTAAAGAGTACGGCACATATTCAAACTGGATCATGCACTTCGACGGTTCCAAAATGTTGGCCGGACTAGGGGCCGGCGTCGTTTTGACGTCCCCCACAGGAGACACAGTTCAATATGTACTCCAGATTATGTACACGGACTCCAACAATGCAGCCGAATATGAGGCCCTTTTACATGGTCTCCGGATGGCAGTATCCATGGGCATTCAATGCCTCAAGGTGCGCGGGGATTCGAACCTTGCGATATCTGAAATAAATGGAGACTTCGATGCCAAGGATCCAAAAATGGCAGCTTACCGCAACGCCGTCCTCAAAATGTCAGCTCGGTTTGAGGGGCTCGAATTTCACCATATAGCCCGAGAAAACAATCAGGCGGCAGACGTCCTGGCACGCATCGGCGCAAAACGCGATGCGGTCCCCCCCAACATCTTCCTGGAAAGGCTGTTCAAGCCATCTGTAGTATGGGAAGGGGAACATGGCAATATTAGCTCGGACCCAACCGCACTGTCCGACGCCGAACAATCTGACATAATCGGAGGCCCTGCCAATGAAATCACAACCTCAGCCCACGTACTAATGGCCATTATCGCCCCGTGGACAGAACCAATCCTAGCCTACCTTACTAGGCAGGAACTCCCAGAGGACCAAAATGAGGCACGCTGTATAGTGAGGCGATCTAAAGCCTATAAAGTCCATGAGGGAGAACTTTATAAGAAAAGCACTACCGGAGTCCTTCAAAGGTGCATCTCCGAAGAGGAAGGGCGGAACCTGCTGGCTGAAATTCATGCCGGACTCGGTGGCCATCACGCCGCAGCTCGGTCCCTTGTAAGCAAGGCTTTCCGTACAAGCTTTTATTGGCCGACGGCCCGGGCGGACGCTCAGGACTTGGTCCAACGATGCGTCGGTTGCTAGCTTTTTGCAAACCAAAGTCATATTCCACCCACCGCCCTCCAAACTATCCCCATCACTTGGCCTTTCGCGGTGTGGGGTCTTGACATGGTGGGACCCCTTAAAGGCGGAACCCACAAGAAAAAATACTTACTGGTCATGGTGGATAAGTTCACCAAATGGATAGAAGCCAAGCCTGTTAAGACAGCCGAATCCAAACCTGTGATAGACTTTATATCCGGGGTCGTACACCGTTATGGCGTTCCCCACAGCATCATCACCGATAACGGCACAAACTTTACGGCCGATGAGGTAAAACTCTGGTGCAAAAACATGGGCATCAAGCTCGATTATGCTTCCGTCTATCACCCACAAACTAACGGTCAGGTCGAACATGCAAATGGTCTCATCATGAGCGGCATCAAACCCAGATTAGTGCGGTCCCTCAAGGAATCTAACACGCACTAGGTAGAGGAGCTCGACTCCGTACTCTGGGGGCTGCGGACCACACCGAATCGCACTACCGGATACACACCATTTTTTATGGTGTACGGCGTAGAGGCAGTCTTGCCCAGCGACATAATTCATGACTCACCTCGAGTGCGCATGTACGAAGAAAGGGAAGCCGAGCTCGATCGGCAGGATGGTTTGGACGCCTTAGAGGAGGAGCGCGACGTGGCAAAAGCCCATTCCGCATTCTATCAACAGCAGGCTCGAAGATATCAAAGCAGAGAAGTGCGGGCCAAAAGCTACAACGTTGGCGAATTAGTTCTACGCCTGCCGGACAAGAAAAAGGACAAGCTGAAGCCCAAGTGGGAGGGTCCCTTCATAATCGACCAAGTCCTGACCGGTGGAGCATATCGCTTGCGAGATGCGTCGGATAACCGACTCGAGCTGAACCCATGGAACGCAGCCCGTCTCCGAAGATTCTACGCCTAGCGCCGGACTCTGTGTTTGTCTCCTTCCTCTGTCCATTTTTTACATTTTCTGTCTTACATTTCTCTCCTTCCCCTCTTTTTTTATAGCCCTTAAAGGCTCCTCAAGGGACGTGCTACTCGCGCCCATTAAACTTGGGGGCTTCTTTAACAGAAGCTTATTTATACGGGCTTCATGCCCACCACATGTGTCAAACTTCCACATGTACCTTTTCTTCACCATTATATGCATCGATATGACTTAAGTTTTGGCCAAGCTGGGTTGCCTGGCTCCTATGCTTACCCCTACGTTCTCGATTGTTCGGCTAGGTGGTAAAGGGAGCACCTCTGTGATTGTTACTGCTGGATCAGCCGGATGTGTACCTCAGACTGGGTGAAGCCGAAAGCTAGCGTTCTTAAGGGAATATTCGGTCAGTGAACTAAAAGATGACCTTTTACTTATTTATATATATGCCCCCAGATGATTTTCCTGCATTTGTAGTCCGGACATGCACTTTAGGGCATGCCTCCCAGAGAAAGGAACCCCTAACGGAACTATTCTCTCTGGAAGATGTTTCTTACTAACCATGTAATATAACATAACTAGTTGGGCACTTGTCTGACAATGCACTAATGACCCCTACGCCTGGTCTCCATGCATACCCCGGTTCTTACATAACCGGTAGGGTATTCGGACACACTTCGGACCGTCAGGTCCTGAGGTTGAAGCGAAAATGTCGACAACGACAAACGATCTACAATCCGGCTAGAAAGCATTACACATGTAAATTAAAAATTAATAGTCACTCTGATTGATTGTATTCCTCTTCAATACCATCTAACAGGCTGTCTAACTTACAGTCCTGCTGGGAATACTTTGCGGCCAATTATACTTGGCCGTACACTAAGCATACAGGGATCTCCTTCCCGTCAGGCCCCACAGTTCCGACCTCGGCCATGTGGTTTGGGTCAGACTTCGTGTACCGCGTCTTCACCATGGCCCAGGCCTCCCTAGCACCTTGTCGGCAGGCCGATATCTTCCACAACCGGAAGCGCCGCCGACCTCCCTTAAGCTTCTCCGAAAGCTCTCCAAGGCCCTCGGGCATGGAGTGGGAAGGCCATAAGCCTTGGGCAACGCCTCGCATCGCCTGCCGAACTCGCTCGTGCAGTTGCGAGAGCTCGGGAAGAAGGTCACCCGTAGAACCGGGCATCTCCTCTGCAGGACGACCCGTTAGCATACCTACAGACATTACTCTGTTAGTCGACTTCCTCGCCGAACTCTTTTCTTTCAAAGATTCGCTTAAGCACTTACTAAATATGCCGCGTCGAAGCCGCCGATTCTCCTTAGTAGAGTCCGACAGCTGGCCACGAACATCTTTAAGTTCAACGTCCAGCTTGGTGTTGGCATCCTGAAGATCATTCTTCTCCCACCTCACCCTTGTCAACATACTCTCACCGGCCTTTAGCCGGCGCAAGAGTTGTTGCCTCTCCGGATCTAGTCCGGCGCCATCTGCAATATGATTTGTCAGATTTACACCCACGCCGCACTTTGCAAGATACTAATCTTTAGAAGTGTATCTTACCAGAGGGGGTCTCTTTGGGCTCCCCTGCCGCGGCTAGTGCGGCCTCCAGTTGGGCTTTGCACTCTTCCAGCTCCTGGGACAGTACGGTATTCTTCTCTGTAAGAACTTGCATAACAAATGATCCTTAAATCAGTTACTCTAACTGTTTCAAGTCTCGGGGGCTACTGGTATATATATATATTTACCAAAATTTTCTTACCTGTATGTCTTTTACATATTGCTCCGTGGCTCTGGCTAAACCATTTTGAGCGACACGGAGATACGCATCTCCCAAATTGAAGGCATCTAATGACTCTTGGGAGAAACAAGCTTCGCGAAGAACTGTCCGGCGACGCCTGTGGTTCATGGCACTCTTCACCTCGGAATTGGAGGCAGACAGCCTGTCCGCATCCTCTGCCGGAGGAGCGTCCAGTCCGCGCCTTGTGTTCGCTTCCGCTTCCGGGCCAGGCGTTGGAGCCTGGCTGGTGGAGGCGCGATTGGCAACCTCTCCGGATGTAGTCCGGCGAGGTCTCTTCGTCCTGAAGACAGCACGAACGTTAATATGCCTTGAAGGAATAACACCAGGGAAAAAGAGGGTGCGCTATACCTTTGCGCCGGCGTCTCAGTCCGGACTACATTCCTTTTTACCCCACGGGGCCCTACGGCCCCTCGTTGGCTAGCCGCCGCAGGTTCGGCCTCCCGCCTCGGAAACCTCCCCTGCAAAACACGGTCGTTGTCAGGAAAACTGAAATGCGTGAGAATGGATTCCTTCTCAAGGGGATGAGACTCCGCTCTCTGTTACTTGGGAGGCCGGGATTAACCCTGGGTAATCAGCCGTAATGGCCACCAAGGTATTGTCTTTTCTTAGCTGATGAAACACCCCGTCAATCAGCTCCACCGATATGTCCGGATCCTCTTCGGAGTCCGGATCGAGGGACCGTTCTGGATCCTCGGGCTGTGGGGGACGGCTGTTTATATCCTTTACTTCCTGACGTAGTTCCTGCATTGAAATCGGAAGACTACATATTTACTCATGGGAATATAAAACGGATGGGAAAGCACAATTGTCCACTTACCCAACTCGGAGGGTTATACATAGAAAATCCGCCCGGTGGGTTGACGCGGAGGAATTCCTCCTCTTCTCCCTCGTACAAAGAGGATAAGATCTTTACTAGAGCGGCAGCTGAGGCTGGCCCCTTACGACCGTAACGGGTGGCGTCATCCTCCCCGTTAAAATCCCACATGGGGTGGCCTCTATATTGAAGCGGCTGCACCCCCCGCATAATGCATGCGGCCATGACTTCAATCATGGTTAGTCCGGAATGAGCCAATAGTCTTATCCGACCCATCAGGTGAAGGACATCCCTGTCGCCTTCTCTCTAAGAGCTCCGCGGACGCCAGCTTAGGCGTTTCTTTAAGGGAGCACTGTTGAATTCGAGGAGACCGGCCCAGATAGGATCCGGCTGCGGGACATCATCTATATAAAACCATTCCGAAGGCTAGTCCTCGGACGCCTTCTTTGGGGTTCCGGATAGATATCCGGTCCCAGCGATACGCCACACTTTGGCTCCGCCCACTTGATACATAGACCCCTCTTGAGAGCGGGGCACCAGGCAGAATAACCTCTTCCATAGCGCGAAATGAGCCTCAACACCCAAGAATAGCTCACAAAGGGCGACGAAGCCCGTGATATGCAATATAGAGGCAGGCGTGAGATTGTGTAGCTGGAGGCCGTAGAACTCCAGAAGCCGACGAAGAAATGGATGAATTGGAAATACAAGTCCTCTTATTAGATAGGGGACAAGGCACACCCGCTCTCCTTTGGATGGATTGGGGGTGCTCTCCGCTTGCTCTCTGCCATTATAGGTGGCGAGGCCGGCTTGGACCGGGACCATATAGGCCTGAGGGAGAAATCCCTTGTCCTGAAGCGACACTAGCTTGCTGTGTGGGATGGAGCACCTCTCCTAGTCTCCAGGTTTAGGACTGGAAGGGCGAGAGGAGGAGCTGCGACGGCTGGCCATGTTGGAATGGACCTTTGCTGGAGGCACTTTGATGATTACTCGCGGAGAGGAGAAGGTGTGGTTTGGATCTGAATCCCCATCCCATTAAATAGGCGGCTCGTTTATGTGGCTAGGGGTGTGAATGTAAAAACACCCCGACTTTTCGCATTCCTTTAACACATGGAAGACGGCCACTATTGGGCGTGGAAGCCAAGGTGTGCTACATTATGAAAATTGGACATTATTGAGCAGGTACACGGAATTTGGAGAAGAACCCGCCTTGCAATGCCGAAGACAATCTGCGCGCCGGACTCGTCGTCATTGAAGCCTGGTTCGGGGGCTACTGAGGGAGTCCTGGATTAGGGGGTGTCCGGGTAGCCGGACTATACCTTCAGCCGGACTCCAGGACTATGAAGATACAAGATTGAAGACTTCGTCCCTTGTCCGGATGGGACTTTCCTTGGCGTGGAAGGCAAGCTTGGCGATGCGGATATTTAGATCTCCTACCATTGTAACCAACTTTGTGTAACCCTAACCCTCTCCGGTGTCTATATAAACCGGAGGGTTTTAGTACGTAGGACAACTTCATCATACAACAACCATACCATAGGCTAGCTTTTAGGGTTTAGCCTCCTTGATCTCATGGTAGATCTACTCTTGTACTACCCATATCATCAATATTAATCAAGCAGGATGTAGGGTTTTACCTCCATCAAGAGGGCCCGAACCTGGGTAAAACATCGTGTTCCTTGCCTCCTGTTACCATCCGGCCTAGACGCACAGTTCGGGACCCCCTACCCAAGATCCGCCGGTTTTGACACCGACAACATGATTATCAATTTCGGCTTTCACAAGAGGACAAGCGAGGTCTAAGCTTGGGGGAGTTGATGCGTCCATTTTGCATCATGCTTTTATGTTGATATTTATTGCATTATGGGCTATTATTTCACATTATGGTACAATATTTATGCCTTTTCTCTCTTATTTTACAAGATTTACATGAAGAGGGAGAATGCTGGTGTCGGGGTATTCTCGTAACACATGTCAGGGGGTGGCTAATCATGGATGGGGTCAAGAGGACGTCGTCAAACCCTAACAGTGGGAATGGGCGAGAGCTCGATTGCACACAAGACATACCCAGGTTCGGGGCTCTCCGGGAAGATAACACCCCTAGTCCTTCTCTGAGGGGTCTCCCCATGAGCTGTATCGCTGGAGGAAGAAGAAGGGCAAGCCTAGCTCTCTTGGTTCTCCTAGCTATGATGTGTTTGAGGGGCGTGGGTGTTGAACCCTTTGCATGGGTGAGCCTGGGGGTTTATATAGGCCAACCCCCCAGGGGTACAATGGTAATACGGCCGGGTGTAGGACCCGGACGTCAATGTCTAAGGGCGCCGGGTTCTCCGCCGGCTGCTGGGGCCCGTCGCTTAGTGGGTTCCGCCGGCTGTTGAGAAACCTGCCGACAGGTAGGGCTCGCCGCCTGCGAGCCACACTGATTGCGTTTTGCCGTAGCCTCGCCCCTGATGACGGAGGCCTTGTCGAGAGTCGCATGGATACAGTCCCGCCGCCTAGTCTGCGCCCATGCTCCGTCTTGTCGGTGTAATGGCACGTGGACTTTGGGAGGAGGGAACGGCCGGTTGCTAGAAGCCGCCCCGCCCCTGAGGCCGACTTCTTGGGGGCGCCGTCTTCTGGTTTCTCACGGATAGGTAGGGCCCACCGTCTGCGGGCCGTACCGACCGCCCGTCGTGGGAGCATGGCCCTTGCTGACGAGGGCCATGTCATGCGCCGCATGGCTACAGTGCCGCGCCGGGTGGGTAAGTGATTGCTTGGTCAGCCCGCACTGTAGCCACACTCCTCCATGATCCAGGGGATGGGGAGGCCCTGTAGCCATGCCTCGTCTCATCGCAATGAATGGGTGCAGACTCCGAGGGGAGGAGGGGCCGTCTGCTAGAAGTCGCCCCCCCGGGGCCGCCTTCTAAGAGCGTGCCATCTCCTAGGAGCCGGCCGCCTGGGCCAACCGGCCCAAGGAGCTGGCCACATGTCCGGAAGGTGCGAGGGTCTTTGCTAGCCCTTATGTCTTGAAATTCTAAGGGGTGTGGATGAGGCTACCCGTGGTCAATCCCTCCGACAGTAGTCCCCGAAGCTAGTGAGGTGTCGTGGCTCAAGCCGGAATGCCTCTGCAGTTTCCTACTCCGAGAGGTCTTGTGTATTTGCTTCGTCTGGCTGGGAGAAGCCATCTGGCAAGAGTCGGTCAAGGCAAGGCTGTCCGCCTGGTGAATTCGAATCGTCGTGGCGGGCGCTGGGTTGAGACCGTCGGGTGGTGCGCCTGCCGCACGTTGCTCGCGAGCCATGTGTCGCCAGCAGGCCAGGACGGCCTGCCAGCCCACGCACGCGACGGGACATTGCTGCAGGCCCGGGCCCACCACTAAGAGGAGAGTGGTTGCCCTTCCGGGGACAATTGAAGATGCACCATGATGGCGCGGGATTTACGAGGACGTGCAGGGCGTGGGCGCAGTTAATCCCCACTCCCCCATGATCTGTCGGCTCGGCTCCGCCGCCGCTATGGCATAAGTAAGGGGAGGGGGAGCGGCCGAATGCACGCGCCCCCTTCTCCTCTCTCTTCTGCTTCTTCTACTGCTCTTGCTTTCTTGCTGCCGCTCCGCCACCAAAGCACCGCCGCAGCTTGTCGTCGCTTGACTTCTCCGCACCACCGTAGCCTTGACGTCACCCGACCTCACCGTGTCGCCGCTAAGCCACCGAGAGCCATGGTGCGAGACGAGTGGGATGGCTAGAACGTCCACGACGGGCACGTCGAGTTCCTCCACGTGACATGGTGGATACCCAACGAGGCGTGCTTGGGGACACGCCTCCCGGACGAGCGGGAGATCTTGCCGGAGCCGCAGGCCGGTGAGTTCATCGTCTTCTGCAGCCACTTCCACCGTGGCTTCGGCTTGCCGGCGGGCGGCTTGTTCCACGAGTTCCTCGACTACTACTGCTTGCACGCGTACCACCTCACGCCCAACATGGTGGTCCTCCTCTCCGCCTTAGTCACCTTCGGCGAAGGCTACCTCGGCGTCCTGCCCACACTCGAGCTGTGGGGCAGGTTCTTCTACTTGAAGTTTGGCACCGCCGCCAAGGGCGAGGCGGCCTATTGCGGTGCTTGCATCGCCGTGCGGTGCACCGGCACCGGGGTCTGATTTCCCCCCGCCGTCTTGCACGAGTCGGCGAAGTTGTGGCAGACATCATACTTCTACGTCCGCAACGTCCACTTGACTCGCGACTATGTCAACATGCCGGCCTCTGTGCCCGGCCCGCCTGCTGAACCGCGGCTCAACTAGGGACAGCAGCACAAACCGCTGCCGACCGCCATCACCAACGTCCTTGACCGGCTCCAGGAGATGACGGAGTCTGAGGGGCTCCAGCCGGCCGACCTACTGGCCGCCTTCGTCTACTGCCGGGTGTCGCCCCTCCAATTTTGACCACATCTAATATGCGAGATGAGCGGCCGCCGTGACCCCTGCCGGATGTCCACGAAGGAGCTGCCGACTATCGACGTGGTCCGGCATGTAAACTACTTCTCCAACAGCCAACTCAGCGAGACCGACAGGAGCCTCGACAAGCCACCGTACAGCCATGCCAAGCCGCTGCCTATGGTTAGTATCTGGTCCTCTTATTTTGCTCATGTTGTGCTCTTCATTCGCCTTGACCACCCGAATGCGGCGCACCGCTTTGTCGACCAGGCGGCAGCTGTCGCGCCGGCTCCTGGCCACCAATGGATGGCGGGCCGGGAGGTGAGCGAGGTGGGTGACCCCGAGCTGGGGGCCGCCGCGTTGGATGGGAAGATGACGCTGCCGAGGGAGGCGGCATTGGAACAGGCGCAACCACAGGAGGCTACGCAGGAGGAGGTGGCGACATCCGTGACGGGCCGGACAATGACAAGGACGGCGATGGACAACACTGCTCCGAAGGCGCCGACAGGACGGCAGGCGGCTCCTCGACGATGCGGCCGACTGGTGCACCCGGCATGTTGAAGCAGTACGCCGAAGGGGTGATGTTCGATAGCCGGCTGACCAAGAAGACCAAATCAATGGCTGCAGCGACCAAGCGGTAATAGGGCTCCCCTTGATTGTTTCTATTGCAATGGTGTCCGAGGCAGCGCGCGATGGTGTCCACGTAAGTGTTTTGACTGCTTTCGTCTTGATTGTTTTCGTCTTAGCTTGGCCACATTTTTTCTCGCGATCTTCTTATTTTTACTTGCTTCGCCACGCAGGGCTCCCCTTTTTGTGTCTCGGGCCCCGTCTACCTCTGTGATTGGAGCAGCGAGTGGCCCTAAGGATAGCCGCTGCATGGAGCCAGCTGCCGCCCTTCGGGAGGCGATGGAGAGGAACGCACGGGAGGCGCAGGAGGAGCGGGACGTCGCAGCTCGGGCGGAGGCTGAGGCAGCAGTCGTAGAGCGGGCTGAGGCCGATGTTGTGGCCAAGGCGTAGGCGGATGCAGTGTCCTTCCGAAGGCCACCGGCTTGCAACAACCAAAGCCTCCGGTGGTGGAGGTCCGGGTGTCGAGGAGTAGTTGGAGCTGACCAGACGGCCCTGGAGTGGGGAGGAGCCGACCCCAACGTCCCGGAGGTGGAAGTGGCTCCACGCGAGCCGAATGTTGGCGAGCGGGGTGGGAGCCAACCCAAAGGGCCGGAGGTGCCGCCATCCAGCACCGAGCTAGTGGTGAGCCGGGCCGTGATGACACGCACCTCCCTGCGCCCGCACCCATCGCGGACAGTTTCCGCCCCAAGGCCGGCTGGCGCCGGGGCCATGAGCTTGTTGGGGGCCGACACCGAAGCCTTAAGCTCTGCTCCGGCTGGTTGGGAGCCAGGAGTAGGCCCGACCGTCCTTAACGTCGCGGTGAAGGACGTCCTGGACCAGTTCAACGGCCACGGCGCCACCCTTTTGAAGGCCAGGAACAAGATGTTAGTGATGCACACGTCCGTCCGGGTACACTCTCGATCTTGTCTTTCATTTTTGTGATCTTCGGTGGGGGCGTGCCAGTGCACCCATAGGGTGTAGCCCTCGAGTTCCAATCCAGCTGCTAAGCAGGCGGATTGGTACTTCAAGGCGTGCGTCCAAATGCCGAAGTGTTGCTCTCATCGCAAGACTATCACAACTTGCGTGCGGCTGCCTACAACTCCCAAAATCAGGCGCTGACCAAGAAGACTGCTGAGCTGAATAAGAGCCGCGGTACGTAGGCCGTATTTTAATGGGGGCGCACAAGCGCACCCGTTGGG
Organism: Triticum aestivum; assembly: GCF_018294505.1. Taxonomy (NCBI): domain Eukaryota; kingdom Viridiplantae; phylum Streptophyta; class Magnoliopsida; order Poales; family Poaceae; genus Triticum; species Triticum aestivum. Next base: position 274,980,269 of record NC_057809.1, on the reverse strand, counting down.
TTTAGCCCCCGAGATTCGAGCCTACTACTGAGCAGTCGGGTCGGATCTTCCGGCAACTTCTTGTCTTTTGTCGATGCTGATGTTTCTTTCTTGCTTTTGTAGAGGCCGCCGCCCAACTGCGGACACGCGTGTGCGAGCTCGAGAGCCAGCTCCAGGCCAAGGAGCAGGAGCGCAGCAAGGCAGCCGCAGTGCGCGACCGGTTTGAGAAGGAGCTGGCAGACCAGGCGGGATAGCACAAGGAGCGGGTTCGGTAGCTGAAGGACGGGGAGGCGCTCCTCAAGGCCGAGTTCGATACTCAGCGCTCGGACTAGGCTGACAGGGAGAAGCTGTTGTCGGATGGCTACGAGGTGATCGAGGATATGCTCGAAGGTAAGTCCTTTCTTCCTTCGTTTCTTAGTTGCTGGCTCCTGCAGGAGGCCGACTTCTGAATCTTTAGTCTTCTTTTGGACAGATTATTTCCCCAGTCGCTCCATTTCCATCTGCCAGGCAATCGAGGCGCGGTGCAATCAGCGGAGGAGGACGGGCGCGGACATTCCGCAGAACCAGCCCCGGCCTCTGGGCGAGCAGCTCTTGGCCATCCCGATGCGCCTTGAGGCATGGCACTTCCTACTCAGCCGACTTTAGTGAGTCGGGTCGCAGGCTCTGGCGGCGCTCTGGCGGGGCTATGGCCGGACACGCAAGTGCCCCTGACACCCAGTCAGACCGCCAAATGGTTAGAGGTGGCAGCCGAATGGCTTGAGGCCTAGAAAGGTGTCACGGGACGGGTGGGTGCCAGGCCTGAGCGGCGCTGGACTTTGTCAAGGCATGGTACCCGCGCGTGCGCTCGGCCCAGCTAGACACTTTCCGCCAGGAAGCCGGGCTGGAGCTGGAGGCGGAGTGTGATGTGATCATCAAGCGCACGGCCGCCCTTACCGACTATGCCGAAGTCGGCGTCTTCATCCCGGTGCGGGTAGAAGACGGCACTGAGGTGTCGCCCTCTTGGTTCGGGTTGGACCCAAACGAGGGGGAGGACTCGGCGGAGGAGATCGCCTCCAGCGACGAGGGCGAGGAGAGCGAGGATGAGGAGGGTGAGGGTGTCACACCGGACGGCGGAGCGACCAACCAGACTCAGCCCGACCGGGCCTCAGCCAGTGAGCCACGGGAGACCACGTCGGCCGACACCGACGCCGACCAGGCTGAGACCCGTCAGTCGGACACCCCACCAGTCGGCGCTACAACCACCGTTGACTTGTCTGAGCTGCCTTCCGCACCTCTATCCTAGTTATCTTTTAAGTTTTTCTGTCTTGTGCTCAAACAAACACGTTAATTATGCGCAGTTCCACCCGTTGTTGGTGTATTTCAAACTCTGTTGAACGCTGGCCTTGGGCCTTTTGCGATGTAAATAATTTATTTCCCACATGCTTGTGTCTTTTGCCGGGTTCTGGTTCGGTTTTGCCTTTGCTCTATTTGGCTTTTTTCTTTTGTTCTCTTCCTTTGGGTGCCGCCTTGCCAGCCGGACAGTTGTGCTACAGTCTGTCGCCAGGTCAGGGACTTGGCCGTTTAGAATAGGCAACTTATTTCAGCCACCTAGAGCATAGCTAGTCGAGCGAGAAGCCGGCCGGCCGGCTGCTAGGCAGCTGGATGGGTGAGGCGAGGAGCCGGCTTGGCATTCATTGGCGTTCTTCCTTAGTCGTTTTTTGTGTGGACATCGTTTCTGGCCTTTAGCTCTTGCCAGCCGGACAGTCGTGCTGCGAGCTACAGCTAAGGCGAAGAGATGGCCCTAGCGTCGGCACACCACTTAGCCGACTTCGGATGGTGCCAACTTAGTCAAGGAGGCGAGCCCCCGAGCCGGCTGACTGGACCCGGAGAGGGCGAAAGAATGAAAGAACACAATCATAGGCGAAGCTCATCATATAGATAAAAAGGTAGCCCCTGAGTGTGCTTCGGGGGACCTGTTGTCTTTGCTAGTACAAAAGGTAGCGTGGTACATACACTCCATCAACTGTAAAATGGACGGAGAAGATTCGTGTTCCATGGACGCTCTGTCTCTTAACCGGCATTGTCACCCTTGCGAGCCTTGGGATTTTGTGCATTGATGAGGTAGTAGGAGTCGTTGCCCAGGGCCTTGCTGATGATGAAAGGCCCCTCCCAAGGAGCCGAGAGCTTGTACTGGTCGGCTGTCCGTTGGATCAACCGGAGCACAAGGTTGCCCCCCGGGAAAGCACGCGGCTTGACCTTCTTATTGTGGTAGCTGCATAGGCTCTACTGGTAGATGGCGGACCGTCTGAGTGCTAGTAGCCGGGCCTCTTCTAGCAGATCGACACCATCTTCTCGTGCCTCCTTGGCTTCTGCCTCCGTGTACATGGTGATGCGAGGCGAGTCGAACTCGATGTCAGTTGGGATGACAGCCTCGGCCCCGTACAAGAGGAAGAAGTTAGTGATGCTGGTTGCTCGATTCGGCGTGTGAGGGAGTCCTGGATTAGGGGGTCCCCGGGCGTCCAGGTTATGTGATGTGGGCTGGACTGGTGGGCCGTGAAGATACAAGATAGAAGGCTTCCCCCTGTGTCCGGATGGGACTCTCCTTTGCATGGAAGGCAAGCTTGGCGTTCGGGTATGGCAATTCCTTTCTCTGTAAACCGACTCTGTATAACCCTAGCCCCCTCCGGTGTCCATATAAAGCGGAGGGTTTAGTTGGAGAGGCAATCATAATCATACAGGCTAGATATCTAGGGTTTAGCCATTACGATCTCGAGGTAGATCAACTCTTGTAACCCCTATACTCATCAAAGTCAATCAAGCAGGAAGTAGGGTATTACATCCATTAAGAGGGCCCAAACCTGGGTAAACATCGTATCCCTTGCTGATGAGGACATCAATACCATTGTTACACCCACATCCCCTGCTGCTATACATACTGGACCAATTACTAGAGCTCGCGCACACCAATTAAATTATCAGGTACTTTCGTTTCTTGGTAATGATTCTAATGTTCATGAGAATATGATGCTGCCTAAATTGGATACATTTGTTTTGCTTACAAATGAAGGGCCTGGCACGGATAAGAGGGATAAACACTGGAGCAAGACCAAGCATGGAGATGATGGCATGCGCAAGGGCATCAAGAATGGAGTTACAAGTGATGATTTTAGGACTTTGAAGCCACCATAATGAGTGCATGAAGCCTTGGACGAAATATACAAGATGCCACTTCATAAATTTCGTCCAGAGGCTATTCTAGGTGCTGTGTCACCTTATTATTGGGCCAGGCCCATGTATTTTCGGAATACTTAAGTATACGCTGTTTTTAGAGTCCGTATGTGTGGGGAAACAAGAGTTAGGGTTGATTTCGGACCCCTCCTCTAAGGGCCACGAAATTCCCCCCTCTTCCTCCATATATACAGCCCATAGGGCGTCGTTTAGACTTTGGGTTTTGTTTAGATTAAAAGTTCGCCATAGCTGCAACTTCGCGTACTTAGTTTGTGTGCAACGACCAGACCAAGACGTCATAGAACCCCACCTTTGATCAATAAAGCATTCCTCTTATATTCGAAATATCCAGATTGCAATCTTAGTTTCTTGCTTGTTCTTCGTTTGCCTGCAGGAAATAGACCTTCGTGGTCAGGTTGATCGTGCTCCGGCTTGGTCAATAACCTCTCGGAGTTGGTTTAGCGATTGCTAAGGCGCGACGCCCTCACACGTTCGTTGTCGGATCGTCAAAGTCGACTTCCTCCACAACGATAGCCACCATCTCATCGAAAGACGAGACACCTTCGCCTCTATCAAGTGGTATCAGATTTCCAGGTTGCTCGGTGAGATTTTACAGTTTTTCATAGTTTAGATCGAGTCTGTTCTTCATATCTACAGTCCACGAAAAAGCCAAAAAAAATTAGGGTTAGGTCATCATATCCGAACCGATCTGAGCCTTTGCATAATCTTTTTAGGGTTTTGCATTGTTGAATTTGCGGTTGCATCGTCGTGTCTAGTTGCTGGTCTTAGCGACTAGTTTCCTTTAGAGTTTCGAGTTCTGTTCACAAGTTGTCATGCCGCCCCCGCACCATCGTCATCGTTCCAACCACATACCACCACACCAACATATTCCTTACCGCTGCCATATACATCCGCCTGTCCACCACCAATCCGAGTCCACATATACATCCGCCTTTCCACCACCAATCCGAGTCCACATATACATCCGCTTGTCCACCAACAATCCGAGTCCACATATACATCTGCCTGTCCACCACCAATCTGAGTTCTTTTCATATTAGGTTTGTTTTTGAGACCCCCGGGCAGTTTTTAGGCCAAAATTTCAGCGACGAAAAATATTTTTCCCTATCCTATTTTTAGGTTTTTCTGAGTCTTTTGAGCCACGTGGCATCATAGTGATTTTTTGTCGCACTTTTTCGTCGTCGCTGCCCTGATTTCCGAAAAAAAAACTCAAAAAAAAATTCGTGCCCATCCTGTCAGTTTGAGGAGGGAGGAGTTTTGAGACACTCGCCATTGTAGTGTTTTTTCGCAAAAAAAGAGGAGCATAAAAAAAGGAGCGCAAAAAAACGGAGCAAAAAAAGTTCCAGAGTGTGCTTTTCCCTTGTTTTCGTGCAACACTGTGATTTTGTTAGTGTTCTAGTCTTGCGTCTCTAGCACGGTCTAGCCTAGGACCAGCACAATACCGTCGTTGAGCGTTTATTCAACTTTACATCTCTGAATTGATTATTGCTGACATTTTTGCTACCATATCATAAGCCTTCCCAGCTCCACATACATCTACGTCGTGCATTTGACAACACCTAGCAATCGCTCTATCCAATCTTTCAGAGTTTTGACTACAACGGTTGCCGATCACCACCTGCTGTTGGGTAAGAACTGGTAAGAATTTGAGATTCGCTTGCCGGATTTGTGATACACCACCACCACCACCACCACCACCACTTCCTAGTAGTCTGTAGGATCATATTCTTCTGTGTTTCTATTTCTGCTAACCATGGCTGGATCACAAGCCGATGAGACAGATTGGGAGAACATGACGAACAAAGAGATACATGATAAATTTCAGCAAATGATGAGTGGACAGGTGCAAGATGTGCTAAACAGATTCGAAGAGGCCATGGAGAAGATAGATGGCATGGAGAAGACGTTCGAAACAAAGCTCGATAACAAGTTTAATGAATTTCCCGCGCGTCTTCCACCACCACCACCACCGGCTGCACCTAACGCACCTCTACAACAACAACAACAACAACAACAACAACAACAACAACAACAACAACATCGCCTTCCAAATCAAGTGGAACGGGCACTGCACAGTCCCCTTGAGCCTGGTCAAAATTCTGGTGCCGCTCCTGCTACTACTGTAGAGGTGGAGGACCATTACAAGGATGAGGTTGATCAAAATCAGAACTACGTGCAACCACCAGCACCACCGCCACCAGGTCGTCCTCATGCATATCATCGCAATTGTAGGGCTGCACAACCACCCCAGGTACGTGATCATGACCATCTCCCTAAACTAAAATTGAACATTCCACCATTTGAGGGTAGATATGTTCCTGATATATATCTTACTTGGGAGTTAGAAACTGAACAACGATTTACATGTTTACAATATCCTAAGGAGAGATGTGTTCCTGCTGCTGTTTGTGCTTTCACTAGCTTTGCATGTGTTTGGTGGTCTGAACAGTGTAGATTATATCCTATTCCAGCTACTTGGGCTGCTTTCAAAACTGCTATGCATACTCGTTGGGTTCCACCATATTATCAACGTGAATTACTTCAAAAATTGCAGCGTTTAAGACAAGGAAAAAATTCTATAGAAGAATATTATCAGGAATTACAAACTGGCATGATTAGATGTGGTATTGTTGAGGAGAATGAAGCTATGCTTGCACGTTTTATGGGTGGCTTAAATAGAGATATTCAGGCCATTCTAGAGTATAAGGAGTATACTAATATCACTCGTTTATTCCATCTTGCCTGTAAAGCTGAACGTGAAGTGCAGGATCGACATGCATTGGCGTGAACTAACTTCTCTGCAGGTCGATCTTCATCATGGACACCACGTGCATCCTCTATTTCCACTGCAGCAGCACCTCCATCAGGTGCCACCTCCAGTCGTGATACAAGAAAGCAAGCACAACCACCACTATCTGCCAAGAGCACACCTGCTGGGCCTGCACAGAGTTCTTCTTCTTCCATGGCATCAACAGGGCACACAAGTGATATTATTTGTCGTCGTTGTAAGGGAAGAGGTCATTTTGCGGGAGAATGGAAATCTCAGTGTGAGATGATTGTTACTGAGGATGGTGGGTATGAGTCCGCTAGTGACTATGATGATGAGACTTTGGCTCTTATTACACTTGAAGAACACAGTGGAGATGATTCTGATCATGAGATGCAATACATGGCTCTTGAAGATGGTGACAGGTATGAATGTTTAGTTGCTCAATGTGTTTTGAGTGTGCAGGTTACACAAGCTGAGCAAAACCAGAGGCATAATTTGTTCCATACAAAGGGAGTTCTGAAGGAACGTTCTGTTCGCGTCATCATAGATGGAGGGAGCTGCGACAACTTGGCTAGCATGGAGATGGTGGAGAAGATATCTCTCACCACAAGACCACGTCCACATCCTTACTACATCCAATGGTTCAACAACAGCGGAAAGATTAAGGTAACACGTACTGTTCGTGTGCATTTTAGTATCTATACATATGCTGATTATGTTGATTGTGATGTGGTACCCATGCAAGCATGTTCCTTATTACTTGGTAGACCATGGCAATTTGATAAAAAAAATTGTACACCATCGTAGAAACAATCAGTATACTCTTGTTCATAAGGATAAAAATATTACTTTGCTTCCTATGACTCCTGATTCCATTTTGAAAGATGATATTAATAGAGCTAGTAAAGCAAAACAGGAGCAAAATAAGAGTGAAAATCAGATTGTGGCAAAAGAATTTGAGCAACAAATGAAGCCTAATAATAAACCATCTAGTGTTGCTTCTCAAATTAAATTGAAAAGTGCATGCTTACTTGCCACCAAATCTGATATTGAAGATCTAGATTTTAGCAAATCTGTTTGCTATGCTTTTGTGTGCAAAGAGGCATTATTTTCATTCAAGGACGTGCCTTCCTCTTTGCCTCCTGCTGTCACTAACATTTTGCAGGAGTTCGCTGACGTCTTTCCACAAGACGTGCCACGGGGATTACCACCTATTCGAGGGATTGAGCATCAAATTGACTTAATTCCCGGTGCGTCATTTCCCAACCGTGCACCATACCGTGCCAATCCAGAGGAGACGAAGGAGATTATGAGTCAAGTACAGGAGCTGCTCGACAAAGGTTACATACGCGAATCCCTTAGTCCTTGTGTTGTTCCTATCATTTTAGTGCCGAAAAAGGATGGTACATCACGTATGTGTGTTGATTGTAGATGCATTAATAATATTACTATTCATTATCGTCATCCTATTCTTAGGCTAGACGACATGTTTGATGAATTGAGTGGCTCTACAATATTCTCCAAAGTTGATTTGCGTAGTGGATACCATCAAATTCATATGAAATTGGGAGATGAATGGAAAACAGCATTTAAAACTAAGTTTGGATTATATGAGTGGTTAGTCATGCCTTTTGGGTTAACTAATGCACCTAGTACTTTCATGAGGTTAATGAACGAAGTTTTACGTGCTTTCATTGGACGACTTGTGGTAGTCTATTTTGATGATATACTGATTTTTAGTAAATCTTTGGAGGAACATTTGGAACATTTACGTGTGGTTTTTATTGCTCTACGTGATGCACATTTGTTTGGTAACCTTGTAAAGTGCACCTTTTGCACCGACCGAGTGTCTTTTCTTGGCTATGTTGTTACTCCACAGGGAATTGAAGTTGATAAAGCCAAGATTGAAGCTATTGAGAGTTGGCCGCAGCCCAAAACGGTCACACAAGTGAGGAGTTTCCTTGGCCTCACTGGTTTCTATAGGTGTTTTGTGAGAGATTTTAGCACCATTGCTGCACCTCTCAACAAGCTTACAAAGAAGGATGTGCCTTTTGTATGGAGTACCGCACAGGAAGAAGCCTTCACAGTATTGAAAGATAAGTTGACATGTGCTCCTTTACTCCAACTTCCTGATTTTAATAAGACTTTTGAGCTTGAATGTGATGCTAGTGGAATTGGATTAGGAGGTGTCTTATTACAAGATGGCAAACCTGTTGCATACTTTTCTGAAAATTTGAGTGGGCCTAGTCTGAATTATTCTACTTATGATAAAGAATTATATGCTCTTGTTCGAACTTTAGAGACATGGCAACATTATTTATGGCCCAAAGAATTTTCTATACATTCTCATCATGAATCTTTGAAACATATTAAAAGTCAAGCTAAACTGAATCGTAGACATGCTAAATGGGTTGAATTCATTGAGACTTTCCTTTATGTTATTAAGCACAAGAAGGGTAAAGAAAATGTTATTGCTGATGCATTGTCTCATCGCTATACTATGCTTTCACAACTTGACTTCAAAATATTTGGTTTGGAGACCATCAAAGATCAATATGTGCTTGATGTTGATTTTAAAGATGTAATGCAGGATTGTAAAGAAGGAAGAACGTGGAACAAGTTCGTCGTTAATGATGGATTTGTGTTTCGTGCTAACAAGCTATGCATTCCAGCTAGCTCTGTTCAGCTTTTGTCGTTGCAGGAGGCGCATGGAGGAGGACTAATGGGACACTTTAGCGTGAAGAAGATGGAGGACGTACTTGCTACACATTTCTTTTGGCCAAAGATGAGACGGGATGTTGAGCGTTTTGTTGCTCGCTGCACTACATGTCAAAAAGCTAAGTCACGACTCAATCCTCATGGTTTATATATGCCTTTGCCTGTACCTAGTGTTCCTTGGGAGGATATATCTATGGACTTTGTTTTAGGTTTACCTCGAACAAAGAAGGGGAGGGATAGCATATTTGTTGTCGTGGATAGGTTCTCGAAAATGGTACACTTTATACCATGTCATAAAAGCGATGATGCTGTTAATGTTGCTGATTTGTTCTTTCGTGAAATTATTCGCTTGCATGGTGTGCCAAATACTATTGTTTCAGATCGTGATACTAAATTTCTTAGCCACTTTTGGAGATGTTTATGGGCTAAATTGGGGACTAAACTGCTTTTTAGTACTACTTGTCACCCCCAAACTGATGGACAAATTGAAGTAGTCAATAGAACATTGTCTACTATGCTTAGGGCTGTTTTGAAGAATAATAAGAAAATGTGGGAAGAATGCTTGCCTCATATTGAATTTGCTTATAATCGTTCATTGCATTCTACTACTAAGATGTGCCCTTTTGAAATTGTGTATGGTTTCCTACCTCGTGCACCTATTGATTTGTTGCCTCTTCCATCTTCAGAGAAGCTTAATTTTGATGCTAAAGAACGTGCTGAATTGATTTTAAAAATGCATGAGTTAACTAAGCAAAACATTGAGTGTATGAATGCTAAATATAAACTTGCTGGAGATAAGGGTAGAAAACATGTTGTGTTTGCACCTGGAGATCTTGTTTGGTTACATTTGCGTAAGGATAGATTTCCTAATTTGTGCAAATCAAAGCTAATGCCACGTGCTGATGGTCCTTTTAAGGTGTTGGATAAAATAAATGATAATGCATAAAAACTTGAGCTGCCTACAGATTTTGGGGTTAGTCCCACTTTTAACATTGCAGATTTGAAGCCTTATTTGGGTGAGGAAGATGAGCTTTCGTCGAGGACGACTTCATTTCAAGAAGGGGAGGATGATGAGGACATCAATACCATTGTTACACCCACAACCACTGCTGCTATACATACTGGACCAATTACTAGAGCTCACGCACGCCAATTAAATTATCAAGTACTTTTGTTTCTTGGTAATGATTCTAATGTTCATGAGAATATGATGTTGCCTAAACTAGATACATTTGTTTTGCTTACAAATGAAGGGCCTGGCACGGATAAGAGGGATGAACACTAGAGCAAGACCAAGCATGGAGATGATGGCATGTGCAAGGGGATCAAGAATGGAGTTATAAGTGATGATTTCAGGACTTTGAAGCCACCATAAGGAGTGCATGAAGCCCTGGATGAAATATACAAGATGCCACTTCATAAATTTCATCGAGAGGCTATTCTAGGTGTTGCGTCACCTTATTATTGGGCCAGGCCCATGTATTTTCGAAATACTTAAGTATAGGCTGTTTTCAGAGTCCGTATGTGCGGGGAAACAAGAGTTAGGGTTGATTTCAGACCCCTCCTCCAAGGGCCACGAAATTCCCCCCTATTCCTCCATACATACATCCCTTAGGGCGTTGTTTAGACTTTGGGTTTTGTTTAGATTAAAAGTTTGCCATAGCTGCAACTTCGCGTACTTAGTTTGTGTGCAACGACCAGACCAAGACGTCATAGAACCCCACCTTTGATCAATAAAGCATTCCTCTTATATTCGAAATATCCAGATTGCAATCTTAGTTTCTTGCTTGTTCTTCGTTTGCCTGCAGGAAATAGACGTCCTCGCATGTTCGTAGTTGGACCGTCAAAGTCGACTTCCTCCAAAACGATAGCCACCATCTCATTGAAAGATGTGACACCTTTGCCTGTATCACCTGCCTCCTGTTACCATCCATCCTTAGACGCACAGTTCGGGACACCCTACGCGAGATCTGCCGGGTTTGACACCGACATTGGTGCTTTCATTGAGAGTTCCTCTATGCTGTTGACAAAGGATTCGATGGTTCATTCCATCATACACAATGATGCTGTTTCGGGGGAGATTTTCCCCCCGGGACAAATTTTCATATTCGGTGGCTTCGCGCTGCGTGGCAGCTCGATTGGCCATCCGATCAGTTTCGGGAACCTAAACTATGTCACCTATATCCGAGGAGATTTGATCTTCGAAGGGTTCACGACCCCGATCGCCGCTCTGGCCTTGGATCCGGAGCAGGCTGTTAGGTCCGAAGATGGGAGTTTAGAGCTTGCCGGACTCTCTGCAGTTATGGAACTTGTTACCGGAGATCCGGAGGGGACGGTGTCATCGGCTAACCCGAAGACGAACCGAACTCCCCTTGTCAGTCAGCACTGGATACCCCGCCGGACCCTAAGTCCGAACTCTCGAGATTCATGTCAAGCGGGCCCCACCAGGAGGCTCCAACTCCGGACAGCCCCATGGACTCTTGGTTCTCTGTCCAACCCTCGCCCTTAAACGAGGCTCTAGACTTAATGCGATCACCTGCCATTACAAAAGGATCGCTTCTGAATTATGCCCAGCCCAGACTAGGGGCTGAGAGCAGGGAATTTTACATCCCACCCACCACCCACTTCACAGCCACTGTTGAAGATCTAACCGACATGCTGGACTACGCCTCTGAAGACATCGATGGTATGGACGACGATGCCGAAGACGAACAAGGCCAAAACCCACCGTTTACCGAACGATGGAGGACCACCTGCACATATGACGTGTACATGGTGGATATACCCAAGGAGGATGGCAACGACGACAAGGAGGATTCGGTTGAGGGCAAGCCTACCGAAGCCCCTTCGAAGCATCGACGTAAGCGGCGCCGCTCAAAATCGCGTCGCGACAAAGACAGCAATTCCGGCACCAAAGACAATAATGCTCCGGATAATGCCGAAGACCCTGAAGCCCCTGTAGAGCCAACATCCGAACAGGGTGATTGGGAGGATGGGCAGGTAAACCCCGATGATCCTGTTGAGAATGAGGGCTCGGCGGATAGTAACTACCTACCGACCTCCGAAGAAGATGTGAGCCTCGGTGACGAAGAGTTCATCGTACCAGAGGAACCCCTCGAACAAGAGCGCTTTAAGCGCCGGCAAATCGCCACTGCAAGAAACCTGAAAAAGAAGCAGCAGCAGCTTCAAGCTGATCAGGACTTACTCAACAACAGATGGAATAACATCTTGACAGCCAAGGAATACGTCCTCGAACGCCCAACAAAGATCTACCTGAAGCGCAAGCTGCTACCCCAATTCGACGATGAGGCCCTGGAGCCCATACCGCCAACATGTGGCACTACTGACAAACCTAACTGACCACCGCGTGGCTGGGACAGAGCGGCAACACAAGCCGAACACCAACCTACACCACCTCACGGTAAAGGCAGGGGAATGGCGGCTCCGGGATACACCTACGACCTACGACAGGACCCAGACAATAGAGCCGGTCGAACCAGATCAATCTATGGATCAAGGGGATGTGCCCCAGCGCGAGAGGACGGCCGTCAGAACTGGCGCGACAAGCACAACCTCACTCGGCCCAAAAATCACATACAGATTTCATCTGCACTGCGTCGCGACATTGCCCGATATAGGGGCGGCGCACACCCCCTATGCTTCACCTATTAGGTAATGGAGCACCATTTCCCGAAACAATTTAAACCTGTGAACATCGACTCATACGACGGCACAACGGAGCTTGCAGTCTGGATTGAAGATTTTCTTGTCCACATATACATGGCTCGCGGTGACGACCTACATGCCATCAAATATCTCCCCTTGAATCTTAAGGGACCCGCACGACCCTGGTTAAACTGCCTCCCAGAAAAATCTATTGGCAGGTGGGAAGATTTGGAAGAGGCCTTTAGAGACAACTTCCAAGGTACCTATGTACGGCCCCTGGACGCTGATGACCTTAGTCACATAGTCCAGCAACCCGGAGAGTCAGCCCAGAAACTCTGGACAAGGTTCTTAATTAAAAAGAACCAAATTGTTGACGGTCCAGACGCCAAAGCCCTCACGGGCTTCAAACACAGCGTCCGCGACGAATGGCTCGCCTGACACCTCGGCCAAGAAAAGCTAAAGTCCATCGCAACCCTTACCGCATTAATGACCCGCTTTTGCATGGGAGAAGACAGCTGGCTAGCCCGAAGAAGCAATAGCACCAGCGACCCCGGCACCTCTGAAGCCAGGGACGACAATGGCAAACAATGATGCAACAAGCACAAGCGTCAAATCAATAATGAAAGTACCGAAGACCCAACGCTCAATGCTGGATTCAGCGGCTCTAAACCCGGTATTCATCATGGAGGTTCGGCAGCTCTGGTCCTTGATCCAATCATCGACGGATTCCACCTTACGTGAGTCCTCATGGACGGCGGCAGCAGTCTCAACATGCTCTATCAGGACACTGTCTGCAAAATGGGCATTGATCCGTCAAGAATCAAGCCCACTAAAACTACCTTTAAAGGAGTAATACCTGGTGTAGAGGCCCGCTTCATGGGCTCAATAACATTGGAAGTCATCTTCGGTTCACCAGACAACTTCTGAAGCGAAGACTTGATCTTCGATATCGTCCCCTTCTGCAGTGGATATCACGCACTGCTCGGACGAACCACTTTCACTAGTTTTAATGCGGTCCCGCACTACGCTTATCTAAAGCTCAAGATGCCTGACCCACATGGCGTCATTACAATCAATGGAAACATAGAACGCTCCCTCCGTACTGAGGAGCATACCGTGGCCATCACGGCCGAAGTACAGAGCGGCCCTATCAAGCCGCACACCTGATCGGCCATCAAGCTGTCAGACTTTATTAAACTAGGCCGGTCAGTTCCGCAGGCTAACAGCTCGGTAATTCCAGAGTTGGACTAGTAGTTTAGCCTCCGTCGATCGCTGCACACATCCACGAAATTCGTACCGCGTGTGCATAATTATGCACTCAAAATTCCTTGGGCATCAGCGGAGGCATAATACGGACAGGCCCATAATACAGTTCGACCCTATGTGGCCTTCCCCTTTTTGTTGATTATTTTTTCTCTTTTACCACAAGTGAATTAAAACCTATTCCTCCTACGGACTTACAAGGACTCTTTTAGAGACCGGTTACATACAAATAGCCGAAGTCCATTCCTCTCAAGGAATCTCTCTCTCCAAGGAGAAAGCGGCGCAGACGTGCGGCAGGAGGTCCAAAGGATTTTGTAGACCAAAACTTTATCCATGAACCTATATAGAGATTTTCCCCTTCTTCTTAGACCCCTGGCATGTAAAATGGCCTTCGTGATTATGGTGCCATCTGTAAGATCACGTTTTGACGTATCAATCAGATTCCATTGAAAGCAATTTTTATTCGGTGTCACCTTTATTCAAAGACTGTTTGTCGTCTCCTATGTTGTCTCACTCACACACCTCGGCACAAATTTCCAAGGGATCTATATGGCCACACATGTGTCGCCAAACAAAAGCCCGAATAGCTTTATAGCACAATTCGGCGTCCGAGCTTGGCATTATATGCATCGGCTCCAAATCATGTCTTTGGTCAATAGTTGGGTTGCCCGGCTCTTGTGTTTGCTACCTTACATTCCGTTTGTTCGGCTAGGGTAGTAAAGGGAGAACTACTATGATTATGTTTCTGGTTCGTCCGGTCAAGCACCTTAGTAGAGAAAGCCAAAAATTGACTGTCATGATGCAGCGAGAGCTGGTCAGCCATTCGGCGATTTATTAAAATCTTTAGCGATTGTTTCCGTATTATATGAAGGACCGTTTTTCCGGTCACATTCGCAATGCATCCACATCCGGATAGCTGCATGCATACCAGGGGCTATCCTCTAGCCCCATCGTCAAACTCCTGTGGCTAAGTCAAAGTGGTAAAGCCACATAGTCTGATTGTCCGGTTCGCCGCACAGACACCTCCTTCACGGACCAAGACGTTGGGTCAAGTGTGATCATGTGCTATTCCGAACACCCCCGTAGTATCTACGTGGGGGCCGAAGCAGACGACTGGAAAACTCTCAAGAATACAAAAATGGTCGGATAGGAGGGAAGAACTTTCAGACAAAGGTACAAATATATTACAAAGCCTTGATAGATAATGCAAACGTCCAGACAATTTGGGTACATTATGCGAACATAATGTCCTTTGAGCATTGACCCTCTATCAAGCGGACGCCCTCTAGAACGTCCTCTATGTAGCACTCCGGCGTGAAGTGGTTCTTGCCTCCGAGAGGGCCCTCGACAGCCACTTCGACAACCTTCATATTTGCCCAGTGCATTTTGACACGGGCGAAGGCCATCTTTGCACCTTCTATGCACACCAACCGCTTGATTGCGTCGATTCGGGGCACTGAATCGACAAGTCGCCGTGCCAGGCCAAAAAAGCTGCTTGGAATGGGTTTAGCTGGCCATAGCCGAACTATGACGTCCTTCATGGCCGCTCCGGACATCTTATGCAACTCGGCCCACTACGCCATTTTGTCGTTCAACAGCGCCGGGTGCTCCCGCGCCGCGAACTATGACCAGAACGGATTCTCCGTCGCATGCCCCTCCTAAGCCTGGAAGAATTGCGCCGCATCGGCGGCTCTCTTCAGAAGATTTGCAAAGACATCTTGAGAACTCCACAGTCAATTAAGCAAGGCATATCTCTGATCGCCAAACTTAGTCTGTAAAAGAAAGGGCTTATCAGCCGCTATCTGTCCGGCCTGCCGGACCTCCTCGCGAGTTGCCCTAGATTTAGATCGCGCCTCTTTGGCCTCCTCAAGGGCCTTGGTGAGCTTGGTTACTTTGGAATTATTCTCCTCCTCCAGGGACTTGCACTTGCGGGCGGCATCCTTGAGCTCTTGCGCTACTACAGATACCCGCTCCTTGACCTGGCGCCAGATGGCCTGTTCGGCCTTCAAATCTGCAGCCGCTTTATCAGCGGCCGTATTGCTCACTCTCGCCTGCTCCTTGGCCCGGGAAAGTTCGCCCCTGAGGGTCTCGACCTCAGCAGCGCCATCTGCAATTTCACACATAACAAAGTCTAAGTTTCAACTTCGCATTCACACATTCATATTGGCAAAAACGGGATGTTCGCAGCATACCATGTGCCTCGTTGAGCCATTTGTTAATAAGGACAATGTCATCATCGGCCTGCTTCAGTTGCCATTTCAGTTCGGAAACCTCAGCTGCCTGGGCGGTTGCCGCCAATAGTGAAGCCTGTTTTTTCAGCCAAATAAGTATGGTAGTTCCTACAAATATATATAGATCCACTGTTCGCCCTTCTTCATAGGCCCACCAGAGTCTCAGGGGTTACTATCTATATACATGCATATTTTCCATATGGAAAGTGGCCAAAGACATTACATTGCATACCTCGAAGCCTGTTAGCAGGCTCGTAAAGGCTTCATTCAGCCCGCTTTTAGCGGACTGAATCTTCTCACCCACCGTACCCATCAACATCTCCGCAGTTCGTCCAAGATGGACACACTCCGCAGTTCGTCCCTCAACATCTTCGGCGCCTCCAGATTCATGTAGGTCACCGCAAGAATAGGCGCTCCCCCCTCCCTTGAAGGGGGGCGCTTACTCAACTCCAGATCCGCCTTCGGAGCGGTATTCGGCTGGGGGCCAAACAATCCAGGCCCCCAACCCCGGTCTTCACAAGAGTCGCACCCCCCGTGTCCTCAATGGCCGAGGTATTACCCTCCGGTGCCGTATTGATGGTTCCCCGCACCTCTCGACGATCCGGTGAAATCCTTTGGGATGACACCTCGATGTCATCTGCCCTAGGGGGCGAGGAAACTTGCGGAGGCATCTCGCTCTCCATCATCTCCAGCGGCAAATCCCCTGATGAGGAGGATTGTTGAGGGAGATCGCGGGCCGGACTGAAACACATGATTTAATATTATTCTCACAATTCGTAAAAGGAGTGGATGTATGTAAGCGTTGTCAGGCACTTACGATTCGGAAAGGGGCTTGGTCCGGGGGCGGGGCTTGGGGATGTCCTTGGTGCCCGAATGCGAGTCATCCGAAAGAGATAACTTTCCCCTCTTAGAAGCCCTCGCCTCGGGTCTTCGAAGGCCACCCTCTTTTTTCCTTTGAGAGGAGGGTTATCTTTTTCCTACTCCTCCTCATCCTCATTTTCATCTCCCTCGTGAGAGGAGGGAGCTTCGGTCCCTACGGACATTGCGTCCGAGGTACCTTCGTGTTGGGGGCCACTTTTGGCCTCCTTGTTATTCTTCTTCTTGTCCTTCTTTACCGGCACCTAGTATGGTGCCGGGACTAGCATCCTCATTAGGAGAAGATTGGCTGAGCCTTCGGGAAGGGGGTTCGGACACCTGATCCGCTTTGTCTTCTTTGACCAGACCTGTTTAAAGGATGGAAGGGTTAGTGTATCCCCTTGGATTAACAAACCAAGCTATAGGCGGAGGCTTAGCCCTTACCGGGGGGCCGGATGGTTGCAGTCAAGACCAACGTCTTCGGACGTCTCCGGCCACGACTTTTGAGATTTAAAGAGCAATTTCCAGATCTCTTTGTGCGTCGTGCTGAAGAATTGTTGCAGAGTTCGCGACCCTTCCGGATTAAACTCCCACAGACGGAGAGGTCGTCGCTGGCAGGGAAGGGTCCGGCGGATGAGCATCACCTGAATCACGTCAGTGAGGCGGCTGTTCTTCTCTATGATACTTTTGATGCGCTTTTGCAGCATCAGCACCTCATCGGTCGATCCCCAGTCTGTACCCTTGTTAGTCCATGACGCGAGGTGGGGGATGAACACGACCCTCTAGCCAGGCTCTTGAGTAGGGATGACTTGCCCCTTTGGCGAAAGCTTGTGTGCGATTTCCGCGGTTAAGTACCTCACCTCCCAAAGTCCCTGGATTCCTTCTTCATCATGGAAGAGGCCACCCACTTGCCTTGAGATCCGGATCTGGACATGGTCGGAGAACGTGGTGGCAATGGAGAAGGATTGAGACTTGGGCGCTGGAGCTCAATGATGGGAGGGCTGAGGAAGGAGAAGGCGTGGGTTAAAAGATGGGTTCTTATCCCTTTATAAAGGCAATGAATATCAAATGACCTCGCACAAGCCTTAAAATTTACCTATTCCCAACTGGTCGAGCGGATGACACAGTTGGATTATCCAAGCCCTCATTGATGAAAAGCCCGCAATAAGGGGACACGATCTCTGCTTTGACAAGACGTGCCACT
This sequence comes from Triticum aestivum, assembly GCF_018294505.1. Lineage (NCBI taxonomy): Eukaryota > Viridiplantae > Streptophyta > Magnoliopsida > Poales > Poaceae > Triticum > Triticum aestivum. The sequence goes on along the minus strand of NC_057809.1, from coordinate 274,962,355 downwards.
GGGAGTTGTGCCAAAACGCGAAACAAGAGGCTAAAAAAACGGTTCAAAATAATAATAAAGCCGGGTCTCAATGCCTCGCCGAAAAAAATTTCAGAAGACATAACCTATTTTTGTTTAAGTATTTTTCCCTCGCGGTTCAGGGTTGTAACTATTGTACAGAGCCGGATATAGTTCTTTTGATCAACTACTTTGGAGTATTCGGAGGAGGAACCCGCCTTGCAATGCCGAAGCCAATCTGCGCGCCGGACACATCATCATTGAAGCTTGGTTCAGTGGCTACTGAGGGAGTCCTAGATTAGGGTGTCCTCGGGCGTTCGGGTTATGTGACGTGGGCCGGACTGGTGGGCCGTGAAGATACAAGACAGAAGGCTTCCCCCCGTGTCCGGATGGGACTCTCCTTGGCATGGAAGGAAAGCTTGGCGTTTGGATATGAAGATTCCTTTCTCTTTAAACCGACCCTGTACAACCCTAGCCTCCTCTGGTATCCATATTGATAGAGGCGACATTGTCCCGATGTTTCGATGAGATGGTGGCTATCGTTTTCTGTGGAAGTCGAACTTGACGATCCGACTACGAACGTGCGAGATGTCGCGCCTTAGCAATCGCTAAACTAACTTCCGAGGGTTATTGACCATGCCGGATCACGATCAACCTGACCACGAGTGTCTGTTTCCTGCGAGCAAACAAAGAACAAGCAAGAAACTGAGATTTCAATCTGGATATTGCGAATATAAGATTAATGCTTTATTGATCAAGGTGGGGTTCTGTGATGCCTTGGTCTGGTCGTTGAACACAAACGAAGTACGCGAAGTTGCAGCTATGGCGAACTTTTAATCTAAATAAAACCCAAAGTCTAAACGACGCCCTAAGGGCTATATATATGGAGAAAGAGGGTGGGATTTTGTGGCCCTTGAAGGAGGGGTCCGAAACCAACCCTATCTCTTGTTTCCCCACACATACGGACTCTAAAAACAGCCTATACTTAAGTATTTCGAAAATACATGGGCATGTCCCAATAATAAGATGACGCAACACCTAAAATAGCCTCTAGACGAAATTTATGAAGTGGCATCTTGTATATTTCGTCCAAGGCTTCATGCACTCCTTATGGTGGCTTCAAAGTCCTGAAATCATCACTTGTAACTCCGTTCTTGATCCGCTTGCACATGCCATCCATGCTTGAACTTGCTCCAAGGTTCATCTTTCTTGTCCAAGGTAGGCCCTTCATTCGTAAGCAAAACAAATGTATCCAATTTAGGGAGCATCATATTCTCATGAACATTAGAATCGTTACCAAGAAACGAAAGTACCTGATAATTCAATTGGCGTGCGCGAGCTCTAGTAATTGGTCCTGTATGTATAGCAACAGGGGTTGTGGGTGTAACAATGGTATTGATGTCCTCATCATCCTCCCCTTTTTGAAATGAAGTCGTCATCGACGAAAGTTCATCGTCCTCACCCAAATAAGGCTTCAAATCTGCAATGTTAAAAGTGGGACTAACCCCAAAATCTGTAGGCAACTCAAGTTTATATGCATTATCATTTATTTTCTCTAACACCTTAAAAGGACCATCAGCACGTGGCATTAGCTTTGATTTGCGCAAATTAGGAAATCTATCCTTACGCAAATGTAACCAAACAAGATCTCCAGGTGCAAACACAACATGTTTTCTACCCTTATCTCCAGCAAGTTTATATTTAGCATTCGTACGCTGAATGTTTTCCTTAGTTAACTCATGCATTTTTGAAATCAATTCAGCACGTTCTTTAGCATCAAAATTGACCTTCTCCGAAGATGGAAGAGGCAAAAAATCAATAGGTGCACGAGGTAGGAAACCATGCACAATTTCAGAAGGGCACACCTTAGTAGTAGAATGGAATGAACGATTATAAGAAAATTCAATATGTGGCAAGCATTCTTCCCACATTTTCTTGTTATTCTTCAAAACAGCCCTAAGCATAGTAGACAATGTTCTATTGACTACTTCAGTTTGTCCATCAGTTTGGGGGTGACAAGTAGTACTAAAAAGCAGTTTAGTCCCCAACTTAGCCCATAAACATCTCCAAAAGTGGCTAAGAAATTTAGTATCACGATCTGAAACAATAGTATTTGGCACACCATGCAAGCGAATAATTTTACGAAAGAACAAATCAGCAGCATTAACAGCATCATCGCTTTTATGACATGGTATAAAGTATGCCATTTTCGAGAACCTATCCACGACAACAAATATGCTATCCCTCCTCTTCTTTGTTCAAGGTAAACCTAAAACAAAGTCCATTGATATATCCTCCCAAGGAACACTAGGTACAGGCAAAGGCATATATAAACCATGAGGATTGAGTCGTGACTTAGCTTTTTGACATGCAGTGCAGCGAGCAACAAAACGCTGAACATCCCGTCTCATCTTTGGCCAAAAGAAATGTGTAGCAAGTATATCCTCCGTCTTCTTGACGCCAAAGTGTCCCATTAATCCTCCTCCATGCGCCTCCTGCAACAACAAAAGAGGAACGGAGCCAGCTGGAATGCATAGCTTGTTAGCACGAAACACAAATCCATCGTTAAGTATGAACTTGTTCCAAGTTCTCCCTCCCTTACAATTCTGCAATACATCTTTAAATTTAGCATCATGCACATATTGATCTTTGATGGTCTCCAAACCAAATATTTTAAAGTCAAGTTGTGAAAGCATAGTATAACGACGAGACAATGCATCAACAATAACATTGTCTTTACCCTTCTTGTGTTAAATGACATAAGGGAAAGTCTCATTGAATTCAACCCATTTAGCATGTCTACGGTTCAGTTTTGCTTGACATTTAATGTGTTTCAAAGATTCATGATCAGAATGTATAACAAATTCCTTTGGCCATAAATAATGTTGCCATGTTTCTGTGGTCCGAACAAGAGCATATAATTCTTAATCATAAGTAGAATAGTTCAGACTAGGCCCACTCAATTTTTCAGAAAAGTATGCAACAGGTTTGCCATCTTGTAATAACACACCTCCTAATCCAATTCCACTAGCATCACATTCAAGCTCAAATGTCTTATTAAAATCAGGAAGTTGGAGTAAAGGAGCATGTGTCAACTTATCTTTCAATACCATGAAGGCTTCTTCCTGTGCGGTACCCCAAACAAAAGGCACATCCTTCTTTGTAAGCTCGTTGAGAGGTGCAGCAATGGTGCTGAAATCTCTCACAAAACGCCTATAGAAACCAGCGAGGCCAAGGAAACTCCTCACTTGTGTGACCATTTTGGCCTGCGGCCAACTCTCAATAGCTTCAATCTTGGCTTTATCAACTTCAATTCCCTATGGAGTAACAACATAGCCACGAAAAGATACTCGGTCGGTGCAAAAGGTGCACTTTCCAAGGTGACCAAACAAACGTGCATCACGGAGAGCAATAAAAACAAAACGTAAATGTTCCAAACGTTCATCCAAAGATTTGCGATAAATCAATATGTCATCAAAGTAAACTACCATAAATCGTCCAATGAAAGCACGTAAAACTTCGTTCATTAACCTCATGAAAGTACTAGGTGCATTAGTTAACCCAAAAGGCATGACTAACCACTCATATAATCCAAACTTAGTTTTAAATGCTGTTTTCCATTCATCTCCCAATTTCATACGAATTTGATGGTATCCACTACGCAAATCAACTTTGGAGAATATTGTAGAGCCACTCAATTCATCAAGCATATCATCTAGCCTAGGAATAGGATGACGATAACGAATAGTAATATTATTAATGCCTCTACAATCAATGCACATACGCAACGTACCATGCTTTTTCAGCACTAAAATGATAGGAACAGCACAAGGACTAAGGGATTCGCGTATATAACCTTTGTCGAGCAGTTCTTGTACTTGACGCATAATCTCCTTCGTCTCCTCTGGATTGGTACGGTATGGTGCACGGTTGGGTAATGATGCATCGGGAATTAAGTCAATTTGATGCTCAATCCCTCGAATAGGTGGTAATCCCGGTGGCACGTCTTGTGGAAAGATGTCAGCAAACTCCTGCAAGATGTTAGTAACAGCAGGAGGCAAAGAGGAAGGCACGTCCTCGAATGAAAATAATGCCTCTTTGCACACAAAAGCATAGTAAACAGATTTGCTAAAATCTAAATCATCAATATCAGATTTGGCAGCAAGTAAACATGCACTTTTCAATTTAATTTCAGAAGCAACACTAACTGGTTTATTATTAGGCTACATTTGTTGCTCAAATTCTTTTGCCACAATCTGATTTTCACTTTTGTTTGTCTCCTGTTTTGCTTTTTTAGCTCTATTAATATCATCTTTCAAAATGGAATCAGGAATCATAGGGAGCAAAGTGATATTTTTAATCTTATGAACAAGAGTATACTGATTGTTTCTACCATGGTGTACAGAATTTTTATCAAATTGCCATGGTCTACCAAGTAATAAGGAACATGCTTGCATAGGTACCACATCACAATCAACATAATCAGCATATGTAGAGATACTAGAATGCACACGAACAGTACGTGTTACCTTAACCTTGCCGCTGTTGTTGAACCATTGGATGTAGTAAGGATGTGGATGTGGTCTTGTGGTGAGAGATAGCTTCTCCACCATCTCCATGCTAGCCAAGTTATTGCAGATCCCTCCATCTATGATGACGCGAACAGAACGTTCCTTCACAACTCCCTTTGTATGGAACAAATTATGCCTCTGATTTTGCTCGGCTTGTGTAACCTGCACACTCAAAACACGTTGAGCAACTAAACATTCATACCTATCAGCATCTTCAGCAGCCATGTATTGCGTCTCATGATCAGAATCCTGTCCACCATTTTCTTCATGTGTAATAAGAGCCAAAGTCTCCTCATCATAGTCACTAGCGGACTCATACCCACCATCCTCAGTAGCAATCATCACACGCTGAGATTGGCATTCTCTCACAAAATGTCCTCTTCCCTTACAACGACGATAAATAATATCACTTGTGTGCCCTGTTGATGCCATGGAAGAAGAAGAGCTCTGCGCAGGTCCGACAGGTGTGCTCTTGGCAGATAGTGGTGGTTGTGCCTGCTTTCGTGTATCACGGCTGGAGGTGGCACCTGATGGAGGTGCTGGTGGAGTGGAAGTAGAGGATGCACGTGGTGTCCATGATGAAGATCAACCTGCAGAAAAGTTAGTTCGCGCCAATGCCTGTCGATCCTGCACTTCACGTTCAGCTTTACAAGCAAGATGGAATAAATGAGTGATATTAGTATACTCCTTATACTCTACAATGGTCGGAATCTCTCTATTTAATCCACCCATAAAACGTGCAAGCATAGCTTCATTCTCCTCAACAATACCACATCTAATCATGCCAGTTTGTAATTCCTGATAACATTCTTCTACAGAATTTTTTCCTTGTCTTAAACGCTGCAATTTTTGAAGTAATTCACGTTGATAATATGGTGGAACCCAACGAGTACGCATAGCAGTTTTCAAAGCAGCCCAAGTAGTTGGAATAGGATATAATCTACAATGTTCAGACCACCAAACACATGCAAAGCTAGTGAAAGCACAAACATGTAAATCGTTGTTCAGTTTCTAACTCCCAAGTAAGATATATATCAGGAACATATCTACCCTCAAATGGTGAAATATTCAATTTTAGTTTAGGAAGATGGTCATGTACCTCAGGTGGTGGTGCAGCCCTACCATTCCGATGATATGCATGAGGATGACCTGGTGGTGGTGGTGCTGGTGGTTGCACATAGTTCTGATTTTGGTCAACCTCATCCTCGTAATGGTCCTCCACCTCTGCAGTAGCAGCAGGAGCTACAGAAGCATCAACAATGGCACCAGAATTTTGCCCCGGGTCAATGGGAACGCGCAGTGGTCGTCCCACTTGATTTGGAAGGCGATGTTGTTGTTGTTGTTGTTGTTGTTGTTGTAGAGGTGCGTTAGGTGCAGCCGGTGGTGGTGGTGGAAGACGTGTGAGCAATTCATTAAACTTGTTATCGAGCTTTGTTTCGAACGTCTTCTCCATGCCATCTATCTTCTCCATGGCCTCTTCAAATCTGTTTAGCACATCTTGCACCTGTCCACTCATCATTTGCTAAAATTTGTCATGCAACTCCTTATTTGTCATGTTCTCCCAGTCAGTCTCGACGGCTTGTGATCCTGCCATGGTTAGCAGCAATAGAAACACACAAGAATATGATCCTACAGACTACTAACAAGAGGTGGTGGTGGATGTCACAAATCCGTCAAGCAAATATCATATTCTTACCAATTCTTACCCAGCAGCAGGCGGTGATCGGCAACCGTCATAGTCAAAACTCTTAAAGCTTGGATAGAGCGATGACCAGGGAGAGTCAAACGCACGACGTAGATGTATGTAGAGCTGGTAAGGCTTATAATATGGTAGCAAAAAGGGTCAGCAATAATCAATTCAGAGATGCAAAGTTGAATAAACGCTCAACGATAGTACTGTGCTGGTCCTAGGCTAGACCGTACTAGAGACGCGAGCCTAGAACACTAACAAAATCACGGCGCTGCACGTAAACAAGGGAGGAGCACGCTCTGAATTTTTTTCTTTTTTTCACTCTTTTTTGCACTTTTTTTCCTCTTTTTTTTGCTCCGCAACAATTTTTTTTCGAAAAAGTCTAGAAATGGTCTAAAAACTGCCTAGCCAGAATTTTATTTCTTTAAGTTTGGAACTATTTTTCTTCTGCGGGTAGCACGGAATCTCAGGAGTCCTACTCTGTCACAACTCGAAGTACCGCGTGATCTGGAACTCGAAAACAAAGCGACAAATACTGGACTCGGACTAGGACTGGTAGCGGAGATAAATCTGGTGGAACTCGGACTGTTGGCGGCGATGAATCTGGTGGAACTCGGACTGGTGGTGGTATATGGCGATGGTATATGTGGACTCGGATTGGTGGTTGTATATGGCAGCGGCGATGTATATGGTGGGGTGGTGGTATATGGCAATGATAATGACGATGGTGTGGCGGCGGCGTGACAACCTGTGAACAGAACTCGAAACTCTAAGGGACTAGATGCTAAGACCAGCAACTCGACACGATGATGCAACCGCAAATTCAACAGAGCAAAACTCTAAAAAAGACTATGCAAAGGCTCAGATTGGTTCAGATATGATGAACTAACCCTAACTTTTTTTGGCTTTTTTCGTGGACTGTAGGTATAAAGAACATACTCGATCTAAACTATGAAAAACTGTAAAATCTCACCGAGCAACCTGAAAATCTGATACCACTTGATAGAGGCGAGGGTGTCCCGATGTTTTGATGAGATGGTGGCTATCGTTTTCTGTGTGAGTCGACCTTGAAGATCCGACTACGAATGTGCGAGACGTCGCACCTTAACAATCGCTAAACCAACTTTCGAGGGTTATTGACCACGCCGGAGCATGATCAACCTGACCACGAGGGTCTGTTTCCTGCGAGTAAACGAAGAACAAGCAAGAAACTGATATTGCAATCTGGATATTGTGAATATAAGATGAAAGCTTTATTGATCAAGGTGGGGTTCTGTGACGCCTTGGTCTGGTCATTGAACACAAACGTAGTACGCGAAGTTGCAGCTATGGCGAACTTTTAATCTAAACAAAACCCAAATCTAAACGATGCCCTAAGGGCTGTATATATGGAGGAAGAGGGGGGGATTTTTGGGCCCTTGGAGGGGTCCGAAACCAACCCTATCTCTTGTTTCCCCACACACACGGACTCTAAAAACAGCCTATACTTAAGTATTTCGAAAATACATGGGCCTGGCCCAATAATAGGATGACGCATCACCTAAAATAGCCTCTGGACAAAATTTATGAAGTGGCATCTTGTATATTTCGTCCAAGGATTCATGCACTCCTTATGCTGGCTTCAAAGTCCTGAAATCATCACTTGTAACTCCGTTGTTGATCCCCTTGCGCATGCCATCCATGCTTGAACTTGCTCCAAGGTTCATCTTTCTTGTCCAAGGTAGGCCCCTCATTCGTAAGCAAAACAAATGTATCCAATTTAGGCAGCAGCATATTCTCATGAACATTAGAATCGTTACCAAGAAACGAAAGTACCTGATAATTCAATTGGCGTGCGCGAGCTCTAGTAATTGGTCCAGTATGTATAGAAACAAGGGCTATGGGTGTAACAATGGTATTGATTTCCTAATCACATATAAACCAGAGGGTTTAGTCGGTAGTGGCAATCATTATCATACAGGCTAGACATCTAGGTTTCAGCCATTACGATCTCGAGGTAGATCAACTCTTGTAACCCCTATACTCATCAAAGTCAATCAAGAAGGATGTAGGGTATTACCTCCATTAAGAGGGCCCGAACCTGGGTAAACACCGTGTCCCCTGCCTCCTATTACCATCGATCCTTAGACGCATAGTTCGGGACCCCTACCAGTGATCTGCCTGTTTTTACACCGACAGCATGATCTAGAGACTCCAAATGATGGTCGGCGACTCCTCGATCCAACAGGCGGCCAAGCGCTCCAGTTGCTCGACCAGTCGGGGCTTGATGCCGGACAGGATGAGGCCGTTTTCTCCTCTACCTAGCCGTTTGATTGCACATGGGCAACGAACACTAGGTCCAATCGGATGCCCTGCATCGTGCAGAAACGGGCCAAGGCGCCTTTGGCGAAGTCCGTGCCATTGTCGGTGATGATTCTGTGCGGGATGCCATACCGGATGGTGATATCCGCAATGAATGTGACAGCAGTCGGACCATTCAACTTCTTGATTGGCCTTGGCTGGTCCACTTTGTGAACTTGTCCACGGCGGGTCGGAGCCGATCGCTGCTTGTTGCGTCATTGAAGTCCCTGGGCCGACTGCTGCAGTCCCCGGGCCGGGTCCTGAAGTCCCTGGTCCGCTTACCGAAGTCCCCGGGCTGACTGCTAAAGTCCTTGAGCCAGATCCGACTGCACGGGGATCAGTTGGCACGAAGATGGACTCTGATTCTGGTGAGGGCTTGATAGATGGCTTGCGCAGGCACTCGAGGGAGACGCCTGGTGGTATGGCTTGCCGGGTGGAGCCAATTCACTCTAGGGCATCGTCTTGCTCATTGTCGGCCTGTGGCACATGAAGGAACTCGCACCCGTCGAAGTGCCCACTGATCTCCAAGACGAGGAAGCGGTAGCGCGCCATGTTTGCGTCCTTGGCGTCCCAGTCGCCAGACGACTGCTCGACCACCAAGTCCTAGTCGATGTAGCATAGAATTCGGTGGATGCCAATCTCCTTGGCTAGCTGGAGCCCGTGCATGAGTGCCTTGTACTTGGCCACGTTGTTGGAGGTGGCAAAGTGGATCTGCAGCGCGTACTTGAGGTTGTCGCCTTTGGGAGAGGTGAGGACGAAGCCGGCTCCCAAACCGGTGCGCATCTTCGAGCCATTGAAGTACATCCACCAGTGAGTAGAATCTAGCGCTGGCGGCAGTTACTGGGTCTCGGCCCAGTCGACTAGGAAGTCGTCCAGCGCTTGGGACTTGATGGCGGTGCGGGGTTGGTAGAGTATGGTGTGGGGAGCCAGCTCAATGGCCCACTTGGCCACCGGCCCGAGGCATCTTTGTTCCCTACGATCTTGGCGAGGCGAGCAGTGTAGACGACTATGATGGTATGTGCCTGGAAGTACTACTTCAGCTTCTTGGCAGCAAAGTACATGTTGTAGCACATCTTCTGGTAGTGGGGTGATGAGGACATCAATACAATTGTTACACCCAGAGCCCCTGCTGCTATACATACTGGAACAATTACTAGAGCTCGCGCACGCTAATTGAATTACCAGGTACTTTCGTTTCTTTGTAACGATTCTAATGTTCATGAGATTATGATGCTGCCTAAATTGGATACATTTATTTTGCTTACAAATGAAGGGCCTAGCTTGGACAAGACAGATAAACCTTGGAGCAAGTTCAAGCATGGAGATGATGGCATGCGCAAGGGGAACAAGAACGGAGTGACAAGTGGTGATTTTAGGACTTTGAAGCCACCATAATGAGTGCATGAAGCCTTGAACGAAATATACAAGATGCCACTTCATAAATTTCGTCCAGAGGCTATTCTAGGTGCTTCGTCACCTAATTTTTTGGCCAGGCCCATGTAATTTTGAAATACTCGATTATAGACTGTGTGGGGAAACAAGAGTCAGGGTTGGTTTCAGACCCCTCGTCCAAGGGCCACGAAATTGGCCCTATCTCCTCCATACATACAACCCTTAGGGCATTGTTTAGATTTTGGGTTTTGTTTAGATTAAAAGTTCGCCATAGCTGCAACTTCGCGTAGTTCGTTTGTGTTCAACGACCATAAAGGCGTCACAGAACCCCACCTTCATTAATAAAGCTTTCCTCTTATATTTGCAATATCCAGATTGCAATCTCAGTTTCTTCCTTGTTCTTCGTTTGCTCGCAGGAAACAGACCCTCGTGGTCCGGTTGATCGTGCTCCTGCGTGGTCAATAACCCCTCGGATGTTGGTTTAGCGATTGCTAAGGCGCGACGTCTCGCACGTTCGTAGTTGGATCGTTAAGGTTGACTCCCACAGAAAATGATAGCCACCATCTCATCGAAACATCGGGACACCTTCGCCTCTATCAAGTGTTATCAGATTTCCAGGTTGCTCGGTGAGAATTTATAGTTTTTTGTAGTTTAGATCGAGTCCGTTCTTCATATCTACAGTCCATGAAAAACCACAAAAAATTTAGGGTTAGTTCATCATATCTGAACCAATCTGAGCCTTTGCATAATCATTTTAGGGTTTTTGATTTGTTGAATTTGTGGCTGCATCGTCGTGTCTAGTTGCTAGTCTTAGCGTCTAGTCTTTTATAGTTTCGAGTTCTGGTCATAAGTTGTCATGTTGCCGCCGCACCATCATCATCGCCCCTGCCATCTACCACCACGGCTTATCCGCCACCGATCCGTATCCATATACCACCACCAATCCGTATCCATATACCACCACCTATCTGTATCCATATACCACCACTGCTACCACCATCGCTGCCATATACAACCAGCGCTGCCATATCCTACCACCATATATCCACCACCAATCTGAGTTCCTTTCATATGGTTTGTTTTCAAGATCCATCTAATTTCCGATTCGTGTTTCCTTTCCTGAGTAGGTTTCGCAAAAAAATACTTTCGCAGGCAAAAATAATTTTTCCCTACCCTATTTTTAGGCTTTTCTGAATCTTTTGAGCTACGTGCCATCATAGTGATTTTTGTCGCACTTTTTCGTCGTTACTGCCCTGATTTCCGAAAAAATAGTTCAAAAAAAATTGTGCCCATCCTGTCATTTTGACCTGGGAAGAGTTTTGAGACACTCACCATTATAGTGATTTTTCGCCAAAAAAAGAGGAGTGCAAAAGAAACAAAAAAAGGAGCGCCAAAAAAACAAAGCGAAAAAAATTCCAAAGCGTGCTTTTCCCTTGTTTACGTGCCACACCATGATTTTGTTCGTGTTCTAGGCTTGCGTCTCTAGTATGGTCTAGCCTAGGACCAGCACAGTACCGTCGTTAAGCGTTTATTCAACTTTGCATCTCTGAATTGATTATTGCTGACATTTTTTGCTACCATATTGTAAGCCTTCCTAGCTCCACATACATCTACATCGTGCGTCTGACTCTCCCTGGTAATCACTCTATCCAAGCTTTGAGAGTTTTGACTACAGCGGTTGCCGATCACCGCCTGCTGCTGGGTAAGAGCTGGTAAGAATATGAGATTTGCTTGACAGATTTGTGACACCCATCACTACCTCTTGTTAGTAGTCTGTAGGATCATATTCTTGTGTGTTTCTATTGCTGCTAACCATGGCAGGATCACAAGCCGACGAGATTGACTGGAAGAACTTCATGAACAAGGAGATTCATGATAAGTTTCAGCAAATGATGAGTGGACAGTTGCAAGATGTGCTAAACAGATTTGAAGAGGCCATGGAGAAGTTAGATGGCATGGAGAAGACGTTCGAAACAAAGCTTTATAACAAGTTTACTGAATTGCTTGCGTGTTTTCCACCATCACCGCTGGCTGCACCTGTCGCACCTATACAACAACAACAACAACAACACAACAACAACAACAACAACAACAACAACAACAACGTCGCCTTCCAAATCAAGTGGTACGACCACTGCGCGTTCCCCTTGATCCTGGTCAAAATTCTCGTGCCACTGTTGATTCTTCTGTAGCTCGTGCTGCTACTGCATAGGTGGAGTACCATTACAACGATGAGGTTGATCAAAATCAGAACTACGTGCAACCACCAGCACCATCACCACCAGGTCATCCTCATGCATATCATCGCAACAGTAGGGCTGCGCCACCACCTGAGGTACGTGATCATGACCATCTTCCTAAACTAAAATTGAATATTCCACCATTCAAGGGTAGATATGTTCCTGATATATATCTAATTGGGAGTTAGAAACTAAACAAGGTTTTACATGTTTACAATATCCTAAGGAGCGACGTGTTCCTGCTGTTGTTTGTGCTTTCACTAGTTTTGCATGTATTTGGTGGTCTGAAATTGTAGATTATATCATATTCCGACTACTTGGGCTGCTTTGAAAAATGTTATGCGTACTTGCTGGGTTCCACCATATTATCAATGTGAATTGCTTCAAAAATTGCAGCGTTTGAGACAATGAAAAATTATGTAGAAGAATATTATCAGAAATTACAAACTGGTATGATTCTATGTGGTATTGTTGAGGATAATGAAGCTATGCTTGCATGTTTTATGCGTGGATTACATAAAGAGATTCAGACCATTCTAGAGTATAAGGAATATCATAATATCACTCGTTTATTCCATCTTGCTTGCAAAGCTGAACGTGAAGTGCAGGATCGACAGGCATTGGTGCGAACTAACTTTTCTGCAGGTCAACCCTCATCATGGACCCCGCGTGCATCCTCTACTTCCACATGTCATTCTGTACCGGTGCCTCCGTCAGCTGCCATCGCCAACTTTTGACACCAGATTTTGGCACGGTGATGAACTTAATTAAGATGGCCTCAAATGGAGAAGTGCTCAAAGTGAAAAAGTTCCGTATCGTCAAAAGGAAAAACTTTGATATTTGGGCCATAGTCATCCGGTCTCATCTCTAAGGCCGAAGTTGTGTTCGAAGTACTTAGATTTTGTATTCAGAACACTATTCGGCTGATTACGCCCCCAAGACTACCCCATATTGAAAACTGATCTACATGAATTGTCTTTGTCTCGTCGAAACGATCGATTTTGATATAAAGATCACCTCAATCCGCGGTCATATGCAAAAGTTAGAGCTTGCACAGTGCTACCCTCCACTGAGCAAAAATATGATGCCCAGAACCAGACACATATGTGGGTATGTCTGATGTGCTGCGTGAATATATAGCTGTCTTGAATGAGCGATTTGACCATCGATATGACCTCTGGTGAAAAAATGTTCCACATGAAAGTTGTTCGTCTCGTCGAAACAGTCAAGATTGCTTTCAGGCTCGTTTCCATCCGAGGTCGTCTGTCACCACAAAAAGGACCCTCAATGTATAGCCAGTTTAAACCGAACAGTTTTGGAAAGTTTGGATAAAACCAGTCTGAATTTGACTAGGGTTTTGGACATGAATTGAAGTAATTTTCTTATAAGGGAAGCCTAGATAAATCCTTTGCTTGTACGGGAAGTCTAGCCGCCTCTTATATATGTTGGAGGTGACGGCCAATTGAAACAACACCAATCTAATAAACACATCTACTACTTTTTCATGTTCATCTACTCCCTCCGTTCGGAATTACTTGTCTCGGAAATGGATGTATCTACAACTAAAATACATCTAGATACATCCATTTCTGCGACAAGTAATTCCGAACAGAGGGAGTACTTTTTATCTCTCCCTTGTATCTTTCTTGTCGTTCTTCGCAAGTTCTTCATGCCAGAGGACTGCAGAATCACGAGGCTCAAGGGGCGAGCGAATCAACCTGCATCAGCCCATAGCTGCCGCGAGCCCTGACGGGGTCCCTCCCGGGCAAGCGGGGCTTCGGGTCTACAAAAGCGTCTGTCGGCTGTCCTGCGTATCGTGCTGCCGGTCGGATCTCCTTCGACACGAGCTGCGGTGCATCACCCCCATCGTAGAGGGTACACGGTGACGTGTTCGTGTGCGAACACACTTTTTGGCGACTCCGCTGGGGACGAAGCTTTGAACGGTCTCCGGACCGTTCTTGCTACGAAGAGATCGTCATCTAGGGTTTGGCATCTACAAAGGTAATATGAATACCCAATTCGCTTATGTAGATGCAAATAATGCATATGTTGTTGCTAGATCGTATAATGAGCATAATGTATCGGCTAGCCCTAGTTTTATCAATCATGTATCTAATTATGTGCAACAGCCGATTCAGAATAATCTTCATGCTTCAACTTCATATAATTTTAGCAACATACAACATATGTATCCCAACTCCCATGCATTGGCAACCCCACAAATCTATGTGCCGATGAACAACATGATGAGTTCGATTAATCAAGTTGAGACACCCCATGTAGGAACTTCCAATAGGATGCAACAAAGTGTTTCAACTTTTTATTCATCGGCAAATAACTTGTAGTTTGTTAATCCAAACGTGTCGGTGGATAGGGGAATTGTCCATGCTACTACTAGTTATTCGGCCAATTACCCTCAAACATCATATGCTACACCTCATGCTACTAATTTTCTAGCACCATACGCAACTGTTGATGTCCATAATTCGGCTCCCCACCTTCATGGTCATGGCCAAATAAGTGAAACTTCTACAGGAGCATAAATGCCTTCACCTACTACCGTGGCATATCATGTCCCCCCAACACAATTACAGAATTTCAGTGACATATCGTTACCGAAAGAGTCTAAAAGTGTCGGGGGGCAATTCTATCCAGATTGGGTCATTAAGAAAAATCTTACGTCTTTTTGGGATGAATGCAATGTTGTTCTACATGAATTAATAAAAGAGGGAAACCCTATTAATTCTACTACAATCCAAGCTAGATTATGCCAAAAAGAGAAAGCATTGGGTGTGGATAGAATTATCAAAAAAGATGGTGATTCGGATAATAAAGTTAATTCAGCTATTAAAAAGACCAAATCAAATATTACGTATGCTGAATCTATTCCAGAAAAACAAGATGACAAGGTGTTGGGGAGCTATTCGAAAGAGTATGAAAAGGTATGTTTGAAAAGGTATCATATCGTTCAAGTAACGCAACCATCATGCTCTCCCAACGTGTTTGAAAAGGTATGTCTAGCAAGTGATTTACCTATCTTCCGATTTGGTCGTAGCTTTATTGTTGATGCTTCTATAAGAGAAATTCTCATAAGTATTTTTGAAAGATCAATGCCGAAGGGAAATTTACTTGTTAGCAATAAAACTGTTATAGAACATATCGGTCAGTCTATTGTGACATTTATAAAGACCGATAGTGACCTATTATTGCAGCCAAAGTTTTCCCCATTGCTTTATCAAAATTTCATATCTAATTGGGTAGCTTTGCTTGTTTCTTACTTGGCTTGCACTTGGTCTCAATTGAGACATGTGTATTCTAACTATTTTCGTTTCAGAAATTTAAAGCCAAGGTCAAATTCTTTTGAAAAATTCGATGCTAATATAATATCTTATCCAAATACATCGGAGATAAGGTGTAAAACACAATGCATAGCCGAATGGGGAGATTCTAAATCTGAACCATTCGTTTGCTCAACTCCAAAGCCGTTTGCACACCAAGATCGGCTAGAAAATAAGAAGTATACCTTCAATTCAAGCATGTGTGATCAAATATTTGATTTGCTGCTGAAAAATAATTACACTAAAGTTCTTGATCACCATGTCAAGCCATCTATCCAAGGATGAATGTATTGTAAGTTGCATGATCCGTTCAAGCATAATTTTGAGGATTGCAACATGTTTCGTCAAATAGTTAAATCTGCCATTGAAAAAGGACGATTGAAATTTGTTGAAACACCAAGATATGACCAGTCAATTCCAATTGGTCCTGATGGCAAAAGGTTTATGCATCGACTGCTTCAAGCTGGTCCATTTAAAGAGAAGGTAAAAACTACAGGTGATGGGATCATACCTTCAAGTAAATAAGTTGTTGAAGATCATAATGAACATAATTTTGAGGGCGAGAATTCCATCGAAGCTACAATAGAGACGCCAAAGACTGGGGGGCAACAAGAAAATCCAAATATCAATGCAAGTACAACCAAAGGAAACAAAGACCGATGTAAGCACAAAGGTAAAAAAACGAAAGTCACTTTCGCGCAACTATTGGAAAAATATCAGAAGATAAGTGAGGAGAACAGTGCTTATTGGCCAACTAATGCAAAGGCATCAAGATCACCCCCTAGGCACAAATCCAAGGATAGATATTGGCAAGAAGAGAATTTGAATGCAACTTGTTCATATCCTTATTTTGGGCCGCCAATGCCAATGTCGTGGATGACTCCCTATGCTCACGTAAATCCATATCCATCATGGGACAGATATGATACAAGGGCACATTCTCCATCTTATTTTATATCATCTCATCAATATTATGCAGCTCCGAGAAGACCAACATTTAAACAATCACATGTTAAATACTGTTTCAATAAAAAAGAATTGGTCCGGAGCCCATGGACGAAGAAAGAGGTGGTCAAGCAAGTATACAAGGTCAAGAAGGATGGTCGTAAGTGTGCTATTTCAGATTCGATCTCAAATGACAAAGAGCCAATTAAAGTGTTGACATTGTCTACAAAAGGCAAAGAAGTAAAGAAATCAATTGTTAAAAATCGAAGTGCCAAATCTGAAGAAAAGAGGTTGAAAGTGCACAAGGTAAAACAAGAGTTGTCATTAGTTCAAGCAAAATCATAGCCGGGGCGCCCACTCGGCTTATCATATTGGCAAAAGAAGAAATTACAAAAAATTAGTGTACAAGAGCTTGAAAAGAGAAACATGGCATGGGTTCCCAAAGGAAGTACTCAAAAGAAGAATGGTGTGCAAGCTTCCATTGCAATAAGTGCGACAAAGCTGAAGAAAGAGAAGAGTGCAAGCTTCGAACAACCAACCTGAAGGTTTGCGCATCAGAATCTTCGGTTCAAACAACATCCATATTCTTCAACTATGTCATTAATGCCTGTACCATGGAATTCATCCTCAGGTATGACTGGTTACCCTTTGTGGACTTATTTTCATCCATGGACACAATATAACTTCTTACATCATGCAAGGGTTTTACCTCATCACCATACATTCGATTAGCTGCACTTTTGTTGCTAATCTAAATGGCCGATATATACTTATCATCCTAAGCATGTACAAAATGGCCGATGGATTGTTGATATCGCGCTTAGAACAAATTTCATGCAAAGTTATTTTTCGGCATACAAGTTTTGCCGAAAAACAGGGGGGCATGTGTTGACGCTGTCGGATTTCGGGTTCCGGCAGACCCATGAGGTTCGTACACTGGGGTGCACGCGGAGATTTCGCCTCCTACCTACCTGCACCCCTCTGCCGAGCTGGGATCAAAGCTATGAAAAGAACAACACAAGGGACACAGGGTCTATACTGGTTCTGGCCACCGTTGTGGTGTAATACCCTACTCCAGTGTTTGGTGTGTGGATTGCCTCTTGGGCTGATGATGATGAACAATACAAGGGAGAATAGCCTCGCGAGGGTCTGTTCTTGGCTGGGGCGATGAACTGCTGGGAGGAGTTCAGCCACCTTT
Organism: Triticum aestivum; assembly: GCF_018294505.1. Classification (NCBI taxonomy): domain Eukaryota; kingdom Viridiplantae; phylum Streptophyta; class Magnoliopsida; order Poales; family Poaceae; genus Triticum; species Triticum aestivum. The sequence goes on along the minus strand of NC_057809.1, from coordinate 274,944,644 downwards.
CTCTCTCTCTGTCTCTCTGCTTACTTCCTCTCTACTTGTCGAGCCCTTGGAGGAGACTGAGCCGAACCCTTTGCTACGTGGGTGGCTGGTCCTATTTATAGATGCCCTGGTCCTCTTCCCAAATATTGAGCGGGAAGGGAGCCAACAATGGCGGGCTAATTTGAAAGGGGACAGCAAGTATCAGCTGTCCTGACAAAAGTAGTCTTCGCCTGCGCAAAGCTCTGCTGATGACGTCGTCTTGGGCCCCATGGTGACCTCCATCTCGTAGTCCTCCTGGTCTTGGTCTCGTTGCACCGAAATGGCAACCTTTGCCTGACGCCTCGGTACTCCGCGGCTGCGCTTGCCCCCTTTGCACCAAAGAGGAAAGGAGGACGCTGCGCGGGCTGGCACCCGCCTGGCGCCCTGAGTCGTCATGGCTTGCATCACGGGCACCTCGCGAGGTACCCCGCCTTGATCTCTCCGCCTCCTCATGAGCTAGCCTGACGAGGCCGTGCCTGAGGAAGCTCCGCGTCATCCGCCCCACGAGGCTTGGCCCCTCGCGAGGGTCTTCAGTTTGTGTTGGTGAAGATGGGTCGTGCTGGGCCCCCCTTTGAGCCACGCCGCAGGCCGCAGGCAGGCAAGTCTGGGGACCCCCGTTCCTAGAACGCCGACAGTAGCCCCCGGGCCCAAGGCGCGCCCGGACTTGTCCGTGCAGGGAGGCGGAAGGCCAAGAGCGAAGCACCGCAGGCCCTAACAGCCCGCGGCCTTGGGCGTCGCGTGGCGGTTGACTGGACATGGGCGCCTTAGCATCCGTGCGAGTTGATAAGGGAGTGGCGTACGCCTAGGCCCTTCTTCTTGCTTCCCCACGGCGCCTCGGCAACTGCTCGGATTGGACAAGTCCCTGCATGTAAAACGGGTCATGATTACCTGCGATCGTGGAGGTCGGCGGTTGGCCTCCGCCGGCTATAAGTACGGAATGTCGTGCGTCCTTCCAATCCATCCCTCCTTGCTTCTCCTTCTTCCTGATTCTTGCTCCGTCTTGCTGTGATGGCTCCGATCCGCCGGTTCTCGTCGGCAGAGAAGGGAAAGGCTCCCCGAGAGGGACCAGACCCGCTTCCGCCGAAGAAATGGCATGTCCACCATGGCCCGAACGAGGGGGCCCTTCAGGTGGTGTCGAGGCCTTGGGGCGAGCGGGCGCCGCCGGGGTTCCCGCTTCCATTGTACGCTCACGTCGAGGGCCTCGAATGAGCTGATGCTGACCACCACGGGCGGCGCCGCCGCCGGCGCCGACGGGTCATGAAGGTGTGGGTCGTCCCCCCTGGGGTCCACACCAGGGGCTCCTCCCAAGAGTCCGGGCTCCACGTCGCCATTCCTCTTCAGTCTTGGATCTGTCTTCCTCCCTTCTTCGCCTCCATCATCCCGCAGGGGGAGCCCCTGGAGCTCTGGCTACAGCACGCCGGCTGCAGCACCCTCGCGACCGAGGCAGAGGTCGCGGTCGTTACCCCGGGCGAGGTCTACATGACCCGGGGCTGGAGAGAGATTGCCCGGGTTTGCAGGACAAGGGGCATATTCGCGATCTACTTGGACTATGATGGTGCTTCGGTGATGCTCCTCAAGGTCTTCGACGCGGACGGGCGCCGGGTGGAGTGCTGCCCCGGTGAAGACGGCCAGGGCCCTGCTGTGACGAGGACCGGGCTCGCCAATCGCTCCCTTGGCGGCTCCTCAGGCGGTGGAGACGTCGGAGGCTCCAGTGACTCCGACGAGCCCTTCGCGACTCCGGAGACGAGCGACGACAGCTACGAGCCCCCGAGCCAGCGCCGCTCCCGGAGCAGGGCAGGCTCGTCAGGCCGCCGCCGACTCTGATCTGGATGGGGTTGGCGTCGGTACTTGGCGGCCCACTGTCGATGATGGCGTCTTTTGTAGCGATGCGCATAGTTTGCGTCTCTTTAGGATCTGTTCCCTGCGAGGAACCAAAAGCGCGCCCCGTGGGGGCTTGTAAGGTGCATGTGATCCTGTTTGTTAATATAACCCTTGCCGTAGATTTACGCGAGTTGCTCATCCTGTCTTAGCTCGGTCCTCCCTTTCGAACCTCACGAGGGCTTGGTGCTCTGCGCCGACAGGTCCCAGTCCCAAGGCGGCTTCAGCCGTCGCTGGTATGCCAGGTCGCGATGCCGTGGTCAAGGCCAGGAGGTGAGCGACCCGGAGTCCGGTAAGAGCCCCTGAGTCGCGATGCTCAGGAGGTCCCCTTTGGCGCCCAAGCAGCCGTCGTTCGGTGAGAAAGGGGAGCGACGTCGCTAACATGGGATAGTGTTAGGTGCAGGGATGGTGCCACGGTAGCTGGCGCTTCCGGGCGATAACTTATCTCGAGGATCAGGGGCCGCTCTCTGGTGTGTGGCCGGGTCTGTGCATCGGCAGGCGCGAGGTTGCTCGGCGAAGTCCTCGCGTGTCTCTCCCCTATCGCCTTTGCTCCCTTTTCTGCTCTATGTCCTCGGGTCCCGGCCCTCGAGCGAGTCTCATCCGTCGCGGGTATGCCAGGTCGTGATGCCGTGGTCAAGGCCAGAGGGTGAGGGCTGGAGAGCCAGTAAGATCCCTGAGTCGCGATGCTCAGGTACCCCCCCTTTAACGTGCACGCGGTTCGCGCAGATGAGAGCGAAGGAGACACAGCAAGAGCCTCGCCTGACGCGGCTCCTTCAAGAGGTCCTGCAGGTCCACCATAGAAAAAGAAAGGGGTTGCCATAACAATTGACGGTCAGCCGTTGGTTGCTTCTGAAGGGTAGTGAGGCACTGAAGGCTTGACGAGGTGACGCTATGCGGGGCTGCCGTGGCCAGAGCTCAGCCATCTAGGTTCGTCGGCGTTGCAGGGACGGACCCATGCGCAAGCATCGTGTCATTTGGGAGCAGCTCCGTTAGTTGGCGTCAGCTGAGCAGGCAACTAGGTAAAGCACATTAGCCGCAAAGGAGTGGATTCGTTCAAGTAGATGCAGAGATCACTAGGTCAGGCCCGAGCGACTTGGGGATCATGCAGCCCGAGGGGCGCCCCCAACAAGGTAAGCTAACGACGCAAAATAAAAGGGATACATGCCGTAGGGACAGACCCACGCGGCCTGGGAATAATGCAGCCCTGGGGGCGCTCCCAGCTGGAAATGAAACTTGAAAGATGTCACCTGATGACGCTGAAGACGAAGGGGTGTTGGTGTAGCCGGCTCGGTGGGCTGCGGAAGCCGATCCTCATGAGCCCCCAGGCCCAGGGGCCTCGGGATGCTCCGGAGGCGCTGGCGGTTCCTTGCGGGCCATCTTCATCTCCACCAGGGTTGCGGAGCGCCTGGCCTCTTGTGCCTCCACGATGCCCCTCATGAGGCGCTGGTACGCGTCAGCCGCGCTCGGCAAGCCATAAGGCATGCGAACGTAGCTGTGGGGTGGACCTCCGCAGCGCCCCACTCGCGAGGGCCAGAGGTGCTCCAGGGAGGCGACTTGGTTGAGTCCTGGTACGTCGACGCAGACACACAACCCGCCATCCTCGCGTGGATGGGGAGCCACTGCTGGTAGGCGGAGGGCGCCTCTCATGATTCTGGACTCCTATAGCTCCTGAATGGCCTTGCTGACGAACTCCTGTGGGTCTGGATCTCCTTGCCTTGCTCCTTCTTGAGGAAAATGTGCTCCGAAACACGCCTCCATGTGGTGCCCCTTGCTAGGTCAGTGGCCCTCCAAGGGAGAGCCCCCGAGCCCTGCCTAAGGAGGGCGCCGGGCGCGCTTTCCTATGCGATGGAAGGAGGTTCCCCCTGGGCAGGCACGTGCCCAGAGGGGCCTACCTCCTGAGGGGCCAGGCCGGACGATGTCTTCTTCTTCTTGGGGGCGGCCTCGGGAAGCCTCTTGCTTCCGCGATCTGGGTCCTCCAGTGATGCGGCCTGAAAGGCTCGCTCCAGGGAACACACTGTGTCCTTCTCTTCACAGGGCACCGTGATGACTCCGCCGCTTCCTGGCATCTTGAGGACGTTGTAGCCGTGGTGAGTCACGGCCATGAACTTGGCTAGTGCCGGGTACCCGAGGATGGCGTTGTACGGCAGGCGGATGTTAGCGACGTCGAAGTCGATGTGCTCGGTGCGGTAGTTGTCGCGTGCCCCGAAGGTGACGGGGAGGCGGACCTGCCCGATCGAGACCGTGGAGCCATCGTTGATACCGGAGAAGCGCTTGGTTGGCTGAAGCTGGCTGTAGGGCACTTCGAGGTTGTTGAACGTCTCTACGGACAGGACGTTGAGCCCTGCCCCACAATCGATGAGGGTCTTGGTGACCACCACGTTGCTGATGATTGGGGAACAAAGCATCGGGAGGACTCCGGCTGTAGCCGCACACTTGAGTTGATCTGCTGAGCTGAAGGTGATGGCACACGCCGACCACCTAAGAGGGCGCGTGGCTTCGAGCCTGGGGAGGGCTGCATTCACTTCGCGGGCTAACTACTTGAAGATGCACTGAGAGGCTGGGGCCTGAGCTCCGCCCAGGATGCAGGCGATCGCGCGAGGCTCCTGGAAGCCCCCAGCCTCCTCGTCCTGGTGGCGGTCCTTCTTCCTCCTTGGCTGCGGCGGCAGTGGTGGGAGGCCTGCGTTGCCTTGCGGGCGATCCTCGCGAGGCTGATCCCTCCAGCCTCCCTCGCAAGGTGGGTCTTGCCAGCGATCCTCACGAGGTTGGTCGCGCCACCCCTGGCGCGGGCCACGGTCTTCCCAGTGCCCTGCGTTCCTTCCTCCTCCTCTGCCGTATCCCCGGTCACCAAGGTCAGGGCGACGGCTGATCCTTCCTTCACGCACGGCTCGGAGTTCTTGGCATTCGCTGGTGTTGTGGGTGTGGAGGTCGTGGTACATGCAGTACTGGCTGCCCTTGGGAGGTTCGGGCTGATCTTTGCCCCGCTTGGTGTCTGGTTCTGCCGCGAGCACGGCAGCCCCCTTGCGCTTCACTTTCCTTGGCCTTGAGCTTCTTCTCTTCTGGGTCTGCGGCAGGCAGCTCAAGGAGGGAGAGACGCCCTTCCTCAGCCCTGGCGCACTTGTTCGCCAAGTTGAACATCTCCAAAGAAGTGCACAGGTCTTCATGCATCGCCAGCTCCTCCTTCATCTTGACGTCGCGCACGCTGTCGGACAAGGCTGAGATGATGGCCTCTTCAGTCACCCTGGGAATCTTGAGGCGTGTGTTGTTGAAGCGCTGGATGTACTTCTGCAGGGTCTCCCCGGGTTGTTGCTTGATGTGGCGCATGTCGCTCACGGCGGGTGGCCGGTCGCGAGTACCTTGGAAGTTGGCGATGAAGCGGGTGCGCATCTCTTCCCAGGAGGAGATTGTGCCTGGAGCCAGGTTCAGGAGCCAGGTGCGGGCCCCATCCTTGAGCGCCATGGGAAACCAGTTCGCCATGACCTTCTCGTCTCCATTGGCAGCTTCGATGCCCAGCTCGTAGAGCTGGAGGAACTCCGCAGGGTCGGCCGTGCCGTCGTAGCGAGGAGGCAGGTCCGGCTTGAACTTGCCCGGCCACGCGACACTGTGCAGTTTGGTGGTGTAGGCGCGACAACCTGCTGTGGCCACGGGAGGCCTTGAGCGATGGAGAGCCTGGTCCTGCATGTCCCCACACGCTGGAGCAGGAGGATGGTTGCGACGTGCTGGAGCAAGGAGTGCCCGGGCAGCTTCTGGCGGGCGAGGAACTTCTTGGCAGCTCTGCTCTTGCCGCGCTGGCACCTGACGGAGCGGGTTCCGCCCAGGGGCCACGCGTCTTGGAGCCATGGCGTCTTCTTGAGGGGGAGGCGGCCGGGGCGCCGCCGGAGCCTCGTCGCCCGCGCGGGGCGGGGTGCGGTGCAGCGGAGCGGACGGCGCGGAGGAGCCCCCTGCGGCGCGGACGAGTTCGGCGACGCGGTCGAGCCATTCTTCGCAGACGTCGTTGACGGGACGGTAGCGCAGGAGCTCATTTGCCGCGATGAGTGCAGCCCGAGCCTCCATGGGCGCGTGAAGCGCGCGGGACGAAGATCCAGCCGGGGCGAGTGAGGGAGTCGCGGTGCGGCCGTCTTGGAGCACGGATGGATGCTGAGACGATGCTTGCTGCTCGTCCCCCGCCGGCCGGTGGTGGCGTTGACGGCAGGTGACGGGGAACGACGAGGACGCCTACCGACAGGGGCTGTCTGGGCGACGTGGGAAGCGAGGGAGGCCCGGCGCTCCGCGCGGGCCCGACGTGCGTCAGACATGAGCGTGATGGTCGGAGGAGAGCGGAGCAGTGGAAGACGAATTCCGGCGCACCCCTACCTGGCGCGCCAAATGTCGGATTTCGGGTTCCGGCTGACCCTTGAGGTTCGAACACTGGGGTGCGCACGGAGATTTCGCCTCCTACCTACCTGCACCCCTCCGCCGAGCTGGGATCAAAGCTATGAAAAGAACAACACAAGGGACACAGGGTTTATACTGGTTTGGGCCACCGTTGTGGTGTAATACCCTACTCCAGTGTGTGGTGTGTGGATTGCCTTTTGGGCTGATGATGATGAACAATACAAGGGAGAACAGCCTCACGAGGGTCTGTTCTTGGCTGGGGCGATGAACTACTGGGAGGAGTTCAGCCACCTTTCTCTATCTCTCTCTCTCTCTCTCTCTGCTTACTTCCTCTCTACTTGTCGAGCCCTTGGAGGAGACTGAGCCGAACCCTTTACTACGTGGGTGGCCGGTCCTATTTATAGAGGCCCTGGTCCTCTTCCCAAATATTGAGCGGGAAGGGAGCTAACAATGGCGGGCTAATTTGAAAGGGGACAACAAGTATCAGCTGTCCTGACAAAAGTAGTCTTCGCCTGAGCAAAGCTCTGGTGATGACGCCGTCTTGGGCCCCATGGTGACCTCCGTCTCGTAGTCCTCCTGGTCTTGGTCTCGTTGCACCAAAATGGCAACCTTTGCCTGACGCCTCGGTACTCCGCGGCTGCGCTTGCCCCCTTTGCACCAAAGAGTAAAGGAGGACGATGCGCGGGCTGGCACCCGCCTGGCGCCCTGAGTCGTCATGGCTTGCATCACAAGCACCTCGCGAGGTACCCCGCCTTGATCTCTCCGCCTCCTCGTGAGCTAGCTTGACGAGGCCGTGCCTGAGGAAGCTCCACGTTGTCCGCCCCGCGAGGCTTGGCCCCTCACAAGGGTCTTGAGTTTGTGTTGGTGAAGATGGGCCGTGCTGGGCCCCCCTTTGAGCCATGCCGCAGGCCGCAGGCAGGCAAGTCTGGGGACCCCCGTTCCCAGAACACCGAGAGACGCTCAAAAGTGGCACGTTTATAAAAAGTGGCTTGAAGCTATGTCAAGATTAATTCAAACTTACTATTGAAAGTCTTCATGAAATGGCTCTTTTCGAGAAGATGAAGATGAATATGAAGATGGTCTAAAACGGAGTTTGGATGTAAAAGTTATGACAAGTTCAGAGATCCTCATGTCGACACCAGATTAAAGAATGTCCAGTAACCCAATTAATATTGCTTCAAATGGAGAAAGTGTAAACAAGAAAGTTGTGCGCCTCGTCGAAACGATCGTTTCTGATATAAAGATCGTCTCAATCCGAGGTCGTATGCAAAAGTTAGAGCCCGTACAGCGAGACCCTCCAGCGAGCAAAATATGACGCCCGGAACCAGACACATGTGTGGGTATGTCTGATGAGCTGCGTGAGTAATTTTCTGTTTTGCACGAGCAATTTGACCCTCGAGATGGCCTCTGATGAAAAAACGTTCAACGTGAAAGATGTTCGTCTCGTCGAAACGATCAAGATTGCTTTTGGGCTCGTTTCCATCCGAGGTTGTTTGTCACCACAAAAAGGACCCTCAAAGTACAACCAGTTTAAACCGAACAGTTTCGGAAAGTTCGGATAAAACCAGTCCGAATTTGACTAGGGTTTTGGACGTGAATTGATGTAATTTTCTTGTAAGGAAAGCCTAGATAAATCCTTTGCTTGTACGGGAAGTCCAGCCGCCTCTTATATATGTTGGGGGTGACGGCCGATTGAGACAACACACAATCGAACAAATCTATCTACATCTGTTACCTTTACCTTTCCTTCTCCCTTGTTCTTCTTCTTCCTCGTTCTTCGTTCGTTCTTCTTCATTGCAGGGCAAAGAACCTTGAGGCTCTAGGGGCGGTCTGGCCGACCTAGGGCAGCCCATAGCTACCGCATGTCCAGACGGGGTCCCTCCCGGGCGCGTGGGGTTTCAGGTCTCCAAAAGCGCCCGCCGGATTGCTTGCATACCGCGCTTTCGCCGGGTCTCCTTCGACGTGAGCTATGGTGCATCAGCCCCGGTGTTGGAGGTACACGGTGATGTGTTCGTGTGCGAACACCAACCATGATACAAGAAAGCAGGCACAACCACCACTATCTGCCAAGAGCACACCTTCTGGGCCTGCACAGAGCTCTTCTTCATCCATGGCATCAATAGGGCAAACACATGATATTATTTGTCGTCGTTGCAAGGGTGGAGGTCATTATGCAATACAATGCTCATATAAGCGTGTGATGATTGTTACTGAGGATGGTGGGTATGAGTCCGCTAGTGACTATGATGAGGAGACTTTAGCTCTTATTACAAGTGAAGAATACGGTGGAGATGATTCTGATCATGAGACGCAATACATGGCTGCTGAAGATGCTGACAGGTATGAATGTTTAGTTTCTCAACGTGTTTTGAGTGTGCATGTTACACAAGCTGAGCAAAATCAGAGGCATAATTTGTTCCATACAAAGGGAGTTGTGAAGGAATGTTCTATTCGCGTCATCATAGATGGAGGGAGCTGGAACAACTTGGCTAGCATGGAGATGGTGTAGAAGCGATCTCTCACCACAAGACCACATCCACATCCTTACTACATTCAATGGTTCAACAACAGTGGCAAGGTTAAGGTAACACGTATTGTTCGTGTGCATTTTAGTATCTCTACATATGCTGATTTTGTTGGTTGTGATGTTGTACCTATGCAAGCATGTTCCTTATTACTTGGTAGACCATGGCAATTTGATAAAAATTATGTACACCATGGTAGAAACAATCAGTATACTCTTGTTCATAAGGACAAAAATAATACTTTGCTTCCTATGACTCCTGATTCCATTTTGAAAGATGATATTGATAGAGCTAATAAAGCAAAACATGAGAAACATAAGAGTGAAAATCAGATTGTGTGAAATGAATTTGAGCAACAAATAAATCCTAATAATGAACGATCTAGTGTTCCTTCTGAAATTAAATTGAAAAGTGCATGTTTACTGGCCACAAAATATGATATTGATGATCTATATTTCGGCAAATATGTTTGCTATGCTTTTGCATGCAAAGTGGCGCTATTTTCTTTCGAGGATGTACCTTCCTCTTTGCCTCCTGCTGTCACTAAGTTTGGATTATATAAGTGGTTAGTCATGCATTTTGGGTTAACTAATGCACCTAGTACTTTCATGAGATTGATGAACGAAGTTTTACATGCTTTCATTAGATGATTTGTGGTAGTCTATTTTGATGATATACAGATTTATAGCAGATCTTTGGAGGAACTTTTGGAACAATTATGTGTTGTTTTTATTGCTCTATGTGATGCACGTTTGTTTGGTACCCTTGGGAAGTGCACATTCTGCACTGACCGGGTATCTTTTCTTGGCTATGTTGTTACTCCAGAGGGAATTGAAGTTGATAAAGCTAAGATGGAAGCTATTGAGAGTTGGCCGCAGCCCAAAACGGTCACACAAGTGAGGAGTTTTCTTGGTCTCACCGGATTCTATAGGCGTTTTGTGAGAGATTTCAGCACCATTGCTGCACCTCTCAATGAGCTTACAAAGAAGGATGTATCTTTTGTTTGGGGTACCACACGGGAAGAAGCCTTCATGGTATTGAAATATAAGTTGACACATGCTCCTTTATTCCAACTTCCTAGTTTTAATAAAACTTTTGAGCTTGAATGTGATGCTAGTGGAATTGGATTAGGAGGTGTGTTATTACAAGATGGCAAACCTGTTGCATACTTTTCTGAAAAATTGAGTTGGCCTAGTCTGAATTATTCTACTTATGATAAAGAATTATATGCTCTTCTTCAAACTTTAGAAACATGGCAACATTATTTATGGCCCAAAGAATTTGTTATACATTCTAATCATGAATTGTTGAAACATATTATAAGTCAAGCTAAACTGAACAGTAGAGATGCTAAATGGGTTGAATTCATTGAGACTTTCCCTTGTGTCATTAAACACAAGAAGGGTAAAGAAAATGTTTTTGCTGATACATTGTCTCGTCGCCATACTATGCTTTCACAACTTGACCTCAAAATATTGGGTTTGGAGACCATCAAAGATCAATATCTGCATGATGCTGATTTTAAAGATGTAATGCAGAATTGTAAAGAAGGAATAACATGGAACAAGTTCGTCGTTAATGATGGATTTGTGTTCCGTGCTAACAAGCTATGCATTCTAGCTAGCTCTGTTCGTCTTTTGTTGTTGCAGGAGGCGCATGGAGGAGGATTAATGGGACACTTTGGCGTGAAGAAGATGGAGGATGTACTTGCTACACATTTCTTTTGGCCAAAGATGACACGGGATGTTGAGTGTTTTGTTGCTCGCCGCACTACATGCCAAAAAGCTAAGTCATGACTTAATCCTTATGGTTTATATATGCCTTTTCCTATACCTAGTGTTCCTTTGGAGGATATATCTATGGATTTTGTTTTAGGTTTACCTTGAAAAGAGAAGGGGAGGGATAGCATATATGTTGTCGTGGACAGATTCTCGAAAATGGCACACTTTATACCATGTGATGAGGACATCAATACCATTGTTACACCCATAGCCCTTGCTGCTATACATACTGGACCAATTACTAGAGCTCGCGCACGCCAATTGAATTATCAGGTACTTTCATTTCTTGGTAACGATTCTAATGTTCATGAGACTATGATGCTGCCTAAATTGGATACATTTGTTTTGCTTACAAATGAAGGGCCTAGCTTGGACAAGAAAGATGAACCTTGGAGCAAGTTCAAGCATGGAGATGATGGCATGCGCAAGGGGATCAAGAACGGAGTTACAAGTGATGATTTCCGGACTTTGAAGCCACCATAAGGAGTGCATGAAGTCTTGGACGAAATATACAAGATGCCACTTCATAAATTTCGTCTAGGGGCTATTCTAGGTGCTGCGTCACCTTATTATTGGGCCAGGCCCATGTATTTTAGAAATACTTAAGTATAGGCTGTTTTTAGAGTCCGTATGTGTGGGGAAACAAGAGTTAGGGTTGGTTTCGGACCCCTCCTCCAAGGGCCACGAAATTCCCCCCTCTTCCTCCATATATACAGCCCTTAGGGCGTCGTTTAGACTTTGGTTTTTGTTTAGATTAAAAGTTCGCCATAGCTGCAACCTCACGTACTTCGTTTGTGTCCAACGACCAGACCAAGACGTCACAGAACCCCACCTTCATTAATAAAACTTTCCTCTTTTATTCGCAATATCCAGATTGCAATCTTAGTTTCTTGCTTGTTCTTCGTTTGATCGCAGGAAATAGACCCTCGTGGTCAGGTTGATCGTGCTCCGGCGTGGTCAATAACCCTCGGAAGTTGGTTTAGCGATTGCTAAGGCGCGACGTCTTCCTAGCACGGTCTAGACTAGGACCAGCAGAGTACCGCCGTTGAGCGTTTATTCAACTTTGCATATTTGATTTGATTATTGTTGACCCTTTTTGCTACCATATTATAAGCCTTCCCAGCTCCACATACATCTACGTCGTGCGTTTGATTTTCCCTGGTAATTGCTCTATCCAAGCTTTGAGAGTTTTCACTACGACGGGTGCCGATCACCGCCTGCTGCTGGGTAAGAACTGGTAAGAATTTGAGATTTGCTTGACGGATTTGTGACACCCACCACCACCTCTTGTTAGTAGTCTGTAGGATCATATTCTTGTGTGTTTCTATTGTTGCTAACCATGGCAGAATCACAAGCCGACGAGACTGACTGGGAAAACATGATGAATAAGGAGTTGCATGATAAATTTCAGCAAATGATGGGTGAACAGGTGCAAGATGTGTTAAACAGATATGAAGAGGCCATGGAGAAGATAAATGGCATGAAGAAGACGTTCGAAACAAAGCTCGATAACAAGTTTAATGAATTGCTCGCGCGTCTTCCACCACCACCACCGGCTGCCCCTAACGCACCTCTACAACAACAAAAACAACAACAACAACAACAACAACAACAATGTCGCTTTCCAAATCAATTGGGACGAGCACAGCACGTTCCCATTGACCCTGAGCAAAATTCTAGTGCCGCTGTTGATGCTTATGTCGCTCCTGCTGCTACTACAGAGGTGGAGGACCATTACGAGGATGAGGTTGATCAAAATCAGAACTACGTTCAACCACCAGGTCGTCCTCAGGTATATCATTGCAACGGTAGGGCTGCACCGCTATATGAGGTACGAGATCATGACCATCTTCCTAAACTGAAATTGAATATTCCACCATTTGAGGGTAGATATGTTCCTGATATATATCTTACTTGGGAGTTAGAAACTGTACAACGTTTTACATGTTTACAATATCCTGAGGAGAGACGTGTTCCTGCTGTTGTTTGTGCTTTCACTAGCTTCGCATGTGTTTGGTGGTCTGAACATTGTAGATTATATCCTATTCCAACTACTTGGGCTGCTTTGAAAACTTCTATGCATACTCGTGGGTTCCTCCATATTATCAACGTGAATTACTTCAAAAATTGCAGCGTTTAAGAAAAGGAAAAAATTATGTAGAAGAATATTATCAGGAATTACAAAGTGGCATGATTAGATGTGGTATTGTTGAGGAGAATGAAGCTATGCTTGCACGCTTTATGGGTGGATTAAATAGAGAGATTCAGACCATTCTAGAGTATATGGAGTATACTAATATCACTCATTTATTCCATTTTGCTTGTAAAGCTGAACATGAAGTGCAGGATCGACAGGCATTGGCGCGAACTAACTTTTCTGTAGGTCGATCTTCATCATGGACACCACGTGCATCCTCTACTTCCACTACACCAGCACCTCCATCAGGTGCCACCTCCAGCCGTGATACAAGAAAGCAGGCACAACCACCACTATCTTCCAAGAGCACACCTGTCGGGCCTGCGCAGAGCTCTTCTTCTTCCATGGCATCAACAGGGAACACATGTGATATTATTTCTCGTCGTTGTAAGGGAAGAGGAATTTTGCGAGAGAATGCAAATCTCAGTGTGTGATGATTGCTACTAAGGATGGTGGGCATGAGTCCGCTAGTGACTATGATGAGGAGACTTTGGCTCTTATTACACATGAAGAACACGGTGGAGATGATTCTGATCATGAGACGCAATACATGGCTGCTGAAGATGCTGACAGGTATGAATGTTTAGTTGCTCAACGTGTTTTGAGTGTGCAGGTTACACAAGCTGAGCAAAAATCAGAGGCATAATTTGTTCCATACAAAGGGAGTTGTGAAGGAACGTTCTGTTCGCGTCATCATAGATGGAGGGAGCTGCAACAGCTTGGCTAGCATGGAGATGGTGGAGAAGTTATCTCTCACCACAAGACCACATCCACATCCTTACTGTTGGGTTTCGTAGTAATTTCAAAAAAATTCCTACGCACACGCAAGATCATGTGATGCATAGCAACGAGGGGGAGTGTGTTGTCTACGTACCCAACGCAGACCGACTGCGGAAGCGATGACACGACGTAGAGGAAGTAGTCGTACGTCTTCACGATCCAACCGATCAAGCACCGAAACTACGGCACCTCCGAGTTCGAGCACACGTCCAGCTCGATGACGATCCCCGGACTCCGATCCAGCAAAGTGCCGGGAAGAGTTCCGTCAGCACGACGGCGTGGTGACGATCTTGATGAACTACAGAAGCAGGGCTTCGCCTAAACTCCGCTACAGTATTATCGAGGGATATGGTGGCAGGGGGCACCGCACACGGCTAAGGAATAGATCACGTTGATCAACTTGTGTGTTTCTGGGGTGCCTCTGCCTCAGTATATAAAGGAGCCAAGGGGGAGGGGGGGCGCCGGCCAGGGAGAGGGCGCAGGAGGAGTCCTACTCCTTTTGGGAGTAGGACTCCCCCCCCCAATCCTATTCTAACTAGGATTCCCAAGGGGGAAAGAGGGAGAGGGGTGGCCGGCCACCTCTCCTAGTCCTAATAGGACTAGGGGAGGGGGGAGGTGCGCAGTAACCCGGTAAAATCCCGATTTCACCCGGAACACTTCCGATGTCCAAACATAGGCTTCCAATATATCAATCCTTACGTCTCGACCATTTCGAGACTCCTCGTCATGTCCGTGATCACATCCGGGACTCCGAACAACCTTCGGTACATCAAAATGCATAAACTCATAATGTAACTATCATCGTAACCTTAAGCGTGCGGACCCTACGGGTTCAAGAACAATGTAGACATGACCGAGACATGTCTCCGGTCAATAACCAATAGCGGGACCTGGATGCCCATATTGGCTCCTACATATTCTACAAAGATCTTTATCGGTCAGACCGCATAACAACATACGTTGTTCCCTTTGTCATCGGTATGTTACTTGCCTGAGATTCGATCGTCGGTATCCAATACCTAGTTCAATCTCGTTACCGACAAGTCTCTTTACTCGTTCCGTAATACATCATCTCACAACTAATCATATTAGTTGTAATGCTTGCAAGGCTTATGTGATGTGTATTACCGAGAGGGCCCAGAGATACCTCTCCGACAATCGGAGTGACAAATCCTAATCTCGAAATACGCCAACCCAACATCTACCTTTGGAGACACCTGTAATGCTCCTTTATAATCACCCAGTTACGTTGTGACGTTTGGTAGCACCCAAAGTGCTCCTTTATAATCTCATAGTCATAGGAACATGTATAAGTCATGAAGAAAGCTATAGCAACATACTAAACGATCGGGTGCTCAGCTAATGGAATGGGTCATGTCAATCAGATCATTCAACTAATGATGTGACCTCGTTAATCAAATAACAACTCTTTGTCCATGGTTAGGAAACATAACCATCTTTGATTACCGAGCTAGTCAAGTAGAGGCATACTAGTGACACTCTGTTTGTCTATGTATTCACACATGTATTATGTTTCCGGTTAATACAATTCTAGCATGAATAATAAACATTTATCATGATTATAAGGAAATAAATAATAACTTTATTATTGCCTCTAGGGCATATTTCCTTCAGTCTCCCACTTGCACTAGAGTCAATAATCTAGATTACACTGTAATGATTCTAACACCCATTGAGCCTTGGTGCTGATCATGTTTTGCTCGTGGAAGAGGCTTAGTCAACGGGTCTGCAACATTCAGATCCGTATGTATCTTGCAAATCTCTATGTCTCCCACCTGGACTAGATCCCGGATGGAGTTGAAGCGTCTCTTGATGTGTTTGGTCCTTTTGTGAAATCTGGATTCCTTTGCCAAGGCAATTGCACCAGTATTGTCACAAAAGATTTTCATTAGACCCGATGCATTAGGTATGACACCTAGATCGAATATGAACACCTTCATCCAGACTCCTTCGTTCGCTGCTTCCGAAGCAGCTATGTACTCCGCTTCACATGTAGATCCCGCTACGATGCTTTGTTTAGAACTGCACCAACTGACAGCTCCACCGTTTAATGTAAACACGTATCCGGTTTGCGATTTAGAATCGTCCGGATCAGTGTCAAAGCTTGCATCAACGTAACCTTTTACGGTGAGCTCTTTGTCACCTCCATATACGAGAAACATATCCTTAGTCCTTTTCAGGTATTTCAGGATGTTCTTGACCGCTGTCCAGTGATCCACTCCTGGATTACTTTGGTACCTCCCTGCTAAACTTATAGCAAGGCACACATCAGGTCTGGTACCCAACATTGCATACATGATAGATCCTATGGCTGATGCATAGGGAACATCTTTCATATTCTCTCTACCTTCTGCAGTGGTCGGGCATTGAGTCTTACTCAACTTTACACCTTGTAACACAGGCAAGAACCCTTTCTTTGCTTGATCCATTTTGAACTTCTTCAAAATTTTGTCAAGGTATGTGCTTTGTGAAAGTCCAATTAAGCGTCTTGATCTATCACTATAGATCTTAATGCCTAATATGTAAGCAGCTTCACCGAGGCCTTTCATTGAAAAACTTTTATTCAAGCATCCCTTTATGCTATCCAGAAATTCTATATCATTTCCAATCAGCAATATGTCATCCACATATAATATCAGAAATGCTACAGAGCTCCCACTCACTTTCTTGTAAATACAGGCTTCTCCGAAAGTCTGTATAAAACCAACTTCGAGAGGCTTGCACCAGTCATAAATGGATCGCTGGAGCTTGCACACTTTGTTAGTTCCCTTTGGATCGACAAAACCTTCCGGTTGCATCATATACAACTCTTCTTCCAGAAATCCATTCAGGAATGCAGTTTTGACATCCATCTGCCAAATTTCATAATCATAAAATGCGGCAATCGCTAACATGATTCAGACGGACTTAAGCATCGCTACGGGTGAGAAGGTCTCATCGTAGTCAATCCCTTGAACTTGCCGAAAACCTTTTGCGACAAGTCAAGCTTTGTAGACAGTAACATTACCATCAGCGTCAGTCTTCTTCTTAAAGATCCATTTATTTTCAATTGCTTGCCGATCATCGGGCAAGTAAACCAAAGTCCATACTTTGTTCTCATACATGGATCCCATCTCAGATTTCATGGCTTCAAGCCACTTTGCGGAATCTGGGCTCACCATCGCTTCTTCATAGTTCGTAGGTTCATCATGATCTAGTAGCATGACTTGCAGAACAGTATTACCGTACCACTCTGGTGCGGATCTTACTCTGGTTGATCTACGAGGTTCAGCAGTATCTTGATCTGAAGTTTCATGATCATTATTATTGGCTTCCTCACTAACTGGTGTAGGTGTCACTGAAACAGTTTTCTGTGATGTACTACTTTCCAGTAAGGGAGCAGGTACAGTTACCTCATCAAGTTCTACTTTCCTCCCACTCACTTCTTTTGAGAGAAACTCCTTTTCGAGAAAGGATCCATTCTTGGCAACGAATGTCTTGCCTTCGGATCTGTGATAGAAGGTGTACCCAACAGTTTCCTTTGGGTATCCTATGAAGAGACATTTCTCCGATTTGGGTTCGAGCTTATCAGGTTGAAGCTTTTTCACATAAGCATCGCAGCCCCAAACTTTAAGAAATGACAACTTTGGTTTCTTGCCAAACCACAGTTCATAAGGCGTCATCTCAACGGATTTTGATGGTGCCCTATTTAACGTGAATGCGGCCGTCTCTAGAGCATAACCCCAAAACGATAGCGGTAAATCAGTAAGAGACATCATAGATCGCACCATATCTAGTAAAGTACGATTACGACGTTCGGACACACCATTACGCTGTGGTGTTCTAGGTGGCGTGAGTTGCGAAACTATTCCACAATTTTTCAAATGTACACCAAACTCGTAACTCAAATATTCTCCTCCACGATCAGATCGTAGAAACTTTATTTTCTTGTTACGATGATTTTCAACTTCACTCTGAAATTCTTTGAACTTTTCAAATGTTTCAGACTTATGTTTCATTAAGTAGATATACCCATATCTGCTTAAATCATCTGTGAAGGTGAGAAAATAACGATATCCGCCACGAGCCTCAATATTCATCGGACCACATACATCGTTATGTATGATTTCCAACAAATCTGTTGCTCTCTCCATAGTACCGGAGAACGGTGTTTTAGTCATCTTGCCCATGAGGCACGGTTCGCAAGTACCAAGTGATTCATAATCAAGTGGTTCCAAAAGTCCATCAGTATGGAGTTTCTTCATGCGCTTTATACCGATATGACCTAAACGACAGTGCCACAAATAAGTTGCACTTTCATTATCAACTCTGCATCTTTTGGCTTCAACATTATGAATATGTGTATTACTACTATCGAGATTCAATAAGAATAGACCACTCTTCAAGGGTGCATGACCATAAAAGATATTACTCATATAAATAGAACAACCATTATTCTCTGATTTAAATGAATAACCGTCTCGCATTAAACAAGATCCAGATATAATGTTCATGCTCAACGCTGGCACCAAATAACAATTATTTAGGTCTAATATTAATCCCGAAGGTAGATGTAGAGGTAGCGTGCCGACCGTGATCACATCGACTTTGGAACCGTTTCCCACGCGCATCGTCACCTCGTCCTTTGCCAGTGCCCGCTTATTCCGTAGTCCCTGTTTCGAGTTGCAAATATTAGCAACAGAACCAGTATCAAATACCCAGGTGCTACTGCGAGCTCTAGTAAGGTACACATCAATAACATGTATATCACATATACCTTTGTTCACCTTGCCATCCTTCTTATCCGCCAAATACTTGGGGCGGTTCCGCTTCCAGTGACCAGTCTGCTTGCAATAGAAGCACTCAGTTTCAGGCTTAGGTCCAGACTTGGGTTTCTTCTCCTGAGCAGCAACTTGCTTGCCGTTCTTCTTGAAGTTCCCCTTCTTCTTCCCTTTGCCCTTTTTCTTGAAACTAGTGGTTTTGTTAACCATCAACACTTGATGCTCCTTTTTGATTTCTACCTCCGCAACTTTCAGCATTGCGAAGAGCTCGGGAATAGTCTTGTTCATCCCTTGCATATTATAGTTCATCACGAAGCTCTTGTAGCTTGGTGGCAGTGATTGGAGAATTCTGTCAATGACGCAATCATCCGGAAGATTAACTCCCAATTGAATCAAGTGATTATTATACCCAGACATTTTGAGTATATGCTCACTAACAGAACTGTTCTCCTCCATCTTGCAGCTATAGAACTTATTGGAGACTTCATATCTCTCAATTCGGGCATTTGCTTGAAATATTAACTTCAACTCCTGGAACATCTCATATGCTCCATGACGTTCAAAACGTCGTTGAAGTCCTGATTCTAAGCCGTAAAGCATGGCACACTGAACTATCGAGTAGTCATCAGCTTTGCTCTGCCAGACGTTCATAACATCTGGTGTTGCTCCAGCAGCAGGCCTGGCACCCAGTGGTGCTTCCAGGACGTAATTCTTCTGTGCAGCAATGAGGATAATCCTCAAGTTATGGACCCAGTCCGTGTAATTTCTACCATCATCTTTCAACTTTGCTTTCTCAAGGAACGCATTAAAATTCAACGGAACAACAGCACGAGCCATCTATCTACAATCAACATAAACAAGCAAGATACTATCAGGTACTAAGTTCATGATAAATTTAAGTTCAATTAATCATATTACTTGAGAACTCCTACTTAGATAGACATCCCTCTAATCTTCTAAGTGATTACGTGATCCAAATCAACTAAACCATAACCGATCATCATGTGAGATGGAGTAGCTTTCAATGGTGAACATCGTTTATGTTGATCATATCTACTATATGATTCACGCTCGACCTTTCGGTCTCCGTGTTCCGAGGCCATATCTGCATATGCTAGGCTCGTCAAGTTTAACCTGAGTATTTTGCGTGTGCAAAACTGGCTTGCACCCGTTGTAGATGGACGTATAGCTTATCACACCCGATCATCACGTGGTGTCTGGGCACGACGAACTTTGGCAATGGTGCATACTCAGGGAGAACACTTCTTGATAATTTAGTGAGAGATCATCTTATAATGCTACCGTCAATCAAAGCAAGATAAGATGCATAAAAAGATAAACATCACATGCAATCAATATAAGTGATATGATATGGCCATCATCATCTTGTGCTTGTGATCTCCATCTCCGAAGCACCGTCATGATCACCATCGTCACCGGCACGACACCTTGATCTCCATCGTAGCATCGTTGTCATCTCGCCAATCTTATGCTTCCACGACTATCACTACCATTTAGTAATAAAGTAAAGCATTACATCATGATTGCATTGCATACAATAAAGCGACAACCATATGGCTCCTGCCAGTTGCCGATAACTCGGTTACAAAACATGATCATCTCATACAATAAAATTCAGCATCATGCCTTGACCATATCACATCACAACATGCCCTGCAAAAACAAGTTAGACGTCCTCTACTTTGTTGTTGCAAGTTTTACGTGGCTGCTACGGGTTTAAGTAAGAACCAATCTCACCTACGCATCAAAACCACAACGATAGTTTGTCAAATAGACTCCGTTTTAACCTTCGCAAGGACCGGGCGTAGCCATACTTGGTTCAACTAAAGTTGGAGAGACAGTCGCCCGCAAGCCATCTATGTGCAAAGCACGTCGAGGGAACCGGTCTCACGTAAGCGTACGCGTAAGGTTGGTCCGGGTCGTCTCGTCCAACAATACCGCCGAACCAAAGTATGACATGCTGGTAGGCAGTATGACTTGTATCGTCCACAACTCACTTGTGTTCTACTCGTGCATATAACATCAACATAAATAACCTAGGCTCGGATGCCACTGTTGGGTTTCGTAGTAATTTCAAAAAAATTCCTACGCACACGCAACATCATGTGATGCATAGCAACGAGGGGGAGAGTGTTGTCTACGTACCCAATGCAGACCGACTGCGGAAGCGATGACACGACGTAGAGGAAGTAGTCGTACGTCTTCACGATCCAACCGATCAAGCACCGAAACTACGGCACCTCCGAGTTCGAGCACACGTTCAGCTCGATGACGATCCCCGGACTCCGATCCAGCAAAGTGCCGGGAAGAGTTCCGTCAGCACGACGGCGTGGTGACGATCTTGATGAACTACAGCAGCAGGGCTTCGCCTAAACTCTGCTACAGTATTATCGAGGAATATGGTGGCAGGGGGCACCGCACACGGCTAAGGAATAGATCACGTGGATCAACTTGTGTGTTTCTGGGGTGCCTCTACCTCAGTATATAAAGGAGCCAAGGGGGAGGGGGGGCGCCGGCCAGGGAGAAGGCGCAGGAGGAGTCCTACTCCTTCCGGGAGTAGGACGCCCCCCCCCCCCCAATCCTATTCCAACTAGGATTCCCAAGGGGGAAGAGGGAGAGGGGTGGCCGGCCACCTCTCCTAGTCCTAATAGGACTAGGGGAGGGGGGAGGTGCGCAGTAACCCGGTAAAATCCCGATTTCACCCGGAACACTTCCGATGTCCAAACATAGGCTTCCAATATATCAATCTTTACGTCTCGACCATTTCGAGACTCCTCGTCATGTCCGTGATCACATCCGGGACTCCGAACAACCTTCGGTACATCAAAATGCATAAACTCATAATGTAACTGTCATCGTAACCTTAAGCGTGCGGACCCTACGGGTTCGAGAACAATGTAGACATGACCGAGACATGTCTCCGGTCAATAACCAATAGCGGGACCTGGATGCCCATATTGGCTCCTACATATTCTACGAAGATCTTTATCGGTCAGACCGCATAACAACATACGTTGTTCCCTTTGTCATCGGTATGTTACTTGCCTGAGATTCGATCGTCGGTATCCAATACCTAGTTCAATCTCGTTACCGGCAAGTCTCTTTACTCGTTCCGTAATACGTCATCTCACAACTAATCATATTAGTTGTAATGCTTGCAAGGCTTATGTGATGTGTATTACCGAGAGGGCCCAGAGATACCTCTCCGACAATCAGAGTGACAAATCCTAATCTCGAAATACGCCAACCCAACATCTACCTTTGGAGACACCTGTAATGCTCCTTTATAATCACCCAGTTACGTTGTGACGTTTGGTAGCACCCAAAGTGTTCCTCCGGTAAACGGGAGTTGCATAATCTCATAGTCATAGGAACATGTATAAGTCATGAAGAAAGCTATAGCAACATACTAAACGATCGGGTGCTCAGCTAATGGAATGGGTCATGTCAATCAGATCATTCAACTAATGATGTGACCTCGTTAATCAAATAACAACTCTTTGTCCATGGTTAGGAAACATAACCATCTTTGATTAACGAGCTAGTCAAGTAGAGGCATACTAGTGACACTCTGTTTGTCTATGTATTCACACATGTATTATGTTTCCGGTTAATACAATTCTAGCATGAATAATAAACATTTATCATGATTATAAGGAAATAAATAATAACTTTATTATTGCCTCTAGGGCATATTTCCTTCACTTACTACATCCAATGGTTCAACAACAGCGGCAAGGTTAAGGTAACACGTACTGTTCGTGTGCACTTTAGTATCTCTACATATGTTGATTATGTTGATTGTGATGTGGTACCTGTGCAAGCATGTTCCTTATTACTTGGTAGACCATGGCAATTTTATAAAAATTCTGTACACCATGGTAGAAACAATCAGTATACTCTTGTTTATAAGGACAAAAATATTACTTTGCTTCCTATGACTCCTGATTCCATTTTGAAAGATGATATTAATAGAGCTAATAAAGCAAAACAGGATCAAAATAAGAGTGAAAATCAGATTGTGGCAAAAGAATTTGAGCAACACATGAAGCCTAATAATAAACCATCTAATGTTGTTTCTGCAATTAAATTGAAAAGTGCATGTTTACTTGCCACCAAATCTGATATTGATGATCTAGATTTCAGCAAATCTGTTTGCTATGCTTTTGTGTGCAAAGAGGCATTATTTTCATTCGAGGACGTGCCTTCCTCTTTGCCTCCTGCTTTCACTAACATTTTGCAGGAGTTCGCTGACGTCTTTCCACAAGACATGCCACCGGGATTACCACCTATTCGAGGGATTGAGCATCAAATTGACTTAATTCCCAGTGCATCATTACCCAACCATGCACCATACCGTACCAATCCAGAGGAGATGGAGGAGATTATCCATCAAGTACAAGAGCTGCTCGACAAAGGTTATATACATGAATCTCTTAGTCCTTGTGTTGTTCCTATTATACTAGTGCCTAAAAAGGATGGTACATCGCGTATGTTTTTTGATTGTAGAGGCATTAATAATATTACTATTCGTTATCGTCATCCTATTCCTAGGCTAGATGATATGCTCAATGAATTGAGTGGCTCTACAATTTTCTGCAAAGTTGATTTGCGTAGTGGATACCATCAAGTTCGTATGAAATTGGGAGATGAATGGAAAACGGCTTTTAATACTAAGTTTGGTTTATATGAGTGGTTAGTCATGCCTTTTGGGTTAACTAATGCACCTAGTACTTTCATGAGACTAATGAACAAAGTTTTACGTGCTTTCATTGGACGATTTCTGGTAGTCTATTTTGATGATATACTGATTTATAGTAAATCTTTGGAGGAACATTTGGAACATTTATGTGTTGTTTTTATTGCTCTACATGATGCACGTTTGTTTGGTAACCTTGGGAAGTGCACCTTCTGCACCGACCGAGTATCTTTTCTTGGCTATGTTGTTACTCCACAGGGAATTGAAGTTGATAAAGCCAAGATTGAAGCGATTGAGAGTTGGCCGCAGCCCAAAACGGTCACACAAGTGAGGAGTTTTCTTGGCCTCGCTGGATTCTATAGGCGTTTTGTGAGAGATTTCAGCACCATTGCTGCACATCTCAATGAGCTTACAAAGAAGGATGTGCCTTTTGTTTGGAGTACCGCACAGGAAGAAGCCTTCATGGTATTGAAAGATAAGTTGACACATGCTCCTTTACTCCAACTTCCTGATTTTAATAAGACTTTTGAGCTTGAATGTGATGCTTGTGGAATTGGATTAGGAGGTGTGTTATTACAAGATGGCAAACCTGTTGCATACTTTTCTGAAAAATTGAGTGGGCCTAGTCTGAATTATTCTACTTATGATAAAGAATGATATGCTCTTGTTCAAACTTTAGAGACATGGCAACATTATTCATGGCCCAAAGAATTTGTTATATATTCTGATCATGAATCTTTGAAACATATTAAAAGTCAAGCTAAACTGGATCGTAGACATGCTAAATGGGCTGAAGTCATTGAGACTTCCCCTTATGTTATTAAGAACAAGAAGGGTAAAGAAAATGTTATTGTAGATGCATTGTCTCGTGGCTATACTATGCTTTCACAACTTGACTTCAAAATATTTGGTTTGGAGACCATCAAAGATCAATATGTGCTTGATGCTGATTTTAAAGATGTAATGCAGAATTGTAAAGAAGGAAGAACGTGGAACAAGTTCGTCGTTAATGATGGATTTATGTTCCGTGCTAACAAGCTATGCTTTCCAGGTAGCTCCGTTCTTCTTTTGTTGTTGTAGGAGGCGCATGGAGGAGGACTAATGGGACACTTTGGCGTGAATAAGATGGAGGACATACTTGCTACACATTTCTTTTGGCCAAAGATGAGATGGGATGGTGAGCGTTTTGTTGCTCGCTGCACTACATGTCAAAAAGCTAAGTCATGACTCAATCCTCATGGTTTATATATGCCTTTGCCTGTACCTAGTGTTCCTTGGGAGGATATATCTATGGACTTTGTTTTAGGTTTACCTCGAACAAATAAGGGGAGGGATAGCATATTTGTTGTCATGGATAGGTTCTCGAAAATGACACACTTTATACCATGTCATAAAAGCGATGATGATGTTAATGTTGCTGATTTGTTCTTTCATGAAATTATCCGCTTGCATGGTGTGCCAAATACTATTGTTTCAGATCGTGATACTAAATTTCTTAGCCACTTTTGGAGATGTTTATGGGCTAAGTTGGGGACTAAACTGCTTTTTAGTACTAAATATAAACTTGCTGGAGATAAGGGTAGAAAACATGTTGTGTTTGCACCTGGAGATCTTGTTTGGTTACATTTGCGTAAGGATAGATTTCCTAATTTGCACAAATCAAAGCTAATGCCACGTGCTGATGGTCCTTTTAAGGTGTTAGAGAAAATAAATGATAATGCATATAGACTTGAGCTGACTGCAGATTTTGGGGTTAGTCCCACTTTTGACATTGAAGATTTGAAGCCTTATTTGGGTGAGGACGATGAACTTTCATCGAGGACGACTTCATTTCAAGAAGGGGAGGATGATGAGGGCATCAATACCATTGTTACACCCACAGCCCGTTCTGCTATACATACTTGACCAATTACTAGAGCCCGCGCACGCCAATTGAATTAGCAGGTACTTTCGTTTCTTGGTAACGATTCTAATGTTCATGAGAATATGATGCTGCCTAAATTGGATGCATTTGTTTTGCTTACAAATGAAGGGCCTAGCTTGGACAAGAAAGATGAACCTTGGAGCAAGTTCAAGCGTGGAGATGATGGCATGCGCAAGGGGATCAAGAACGGAGTTACAAGTGATGATTTTAGGACTTTGAAGCCACCATAAGGAGTCCATGAAGTCTTGGAAGAAATATACAAGATGCCACTTCATAAATTTTGTCCAGGGGCTATTCTAGGTGCTGCGTCACCTTATTATTGGGCCAGGCCCATGTATTTTCGAAATACTTAAGTATAGGTTGTTTTTAGAGTCCGTATGTGTGGGGAAACAAGAGTTAGGGTTGGTTTCGGACCCCTCTTCCAAGGGCCACGAAATTCCCCCTCTTCCTCCATATATATAGCCCTTAGGGCATCGTTTAGACTTTGGGTTTTGTTTTGATTAAAAGTTTGCCATAGCTGCAACTTCGCGTACTTCGTTCGTTTCCAATGACCATACCAAGACGTCACAGAACCCCTCCTTCATTACTAAAACTTTCCTCTTTTATTCGCAATATCCAGATTGCAATCTTAGTTTCTTGCTTGTTCTTCGTTTGCTCGCAGGAAATAGACCCTCGTGGTCAGATTGATCGTGCTCTGGCATGGTCAATAACCCTCGGAAGTTGGTTTAGCGATTGCTAAGGCGTGACATCTTCGCACATTCGTAGTCGGATCGTCAAAGTGGACTCCCACATAAAACGATAACTATCTCATCGAAACATCAGGACACCTTCGCCTCTATCACCATGTCATAAAAGTGATGATGTTGTTAATGTTGCTGATTTGTTCTTTCATGAAATTATTCGCATGCATGGTGTGCCAAATATTGTTGTTTCAGATCATGATACTAAATTTCTTAGCCACTTTTGGAGATGTTTATGGGCTAAGTTGGAGACTAAATTGCTTTTTAGTACTACTTGTCACCCCCAAACTGATGGACAAACTGAAGTAGTCAATAGAACATTGTCTACTATGCTTAGGGCTGTTTTGAAGAATAATAAGAAAATGTGGTAAGAATGCTTGCCACATATTGAATTTGCTTATAATCGTTCATTCCATTCTACTAATAAGATGTGCCCTTTTGACATTGTGTATGGTTTCCTACCTCGTGCACCTATTGATTTGTTGCCTCTTCCATCTTCGGAGAAGGTTAATTTTGATGCGAAAGAACATGCTGAATTGATTTTAAAAATGCATGAGTTCACTAAGGAAAACATCGAGCGTATTAATGCTAAATATAAACTTGCTGGAGATAAGGGTAGAAAACATGTTGTGTTTGCACCTGGAGATCTTGTTTGGTTACATTTGCGTAAGGATAGATTTCCTAATTTGCACAAATCAAAGCTAATGCCACGTGCTGATGGTCCTTTTAAGGTGTTAGAGAAAATAAATGATAATGCATATAGACTTGAGCTGACTGCAGATTTTGGGGTTAGTCCCACTTTTGACATTGAAGATTTGAAGCCTTATTTGGGTGAGGACGATGAACTTTCATCGAGGACGACTTCATTTCAAGAAGGGGAGGATGATGAGGACAGCAATACCATTGTTACACCCACAACCCCTGCTCCTATACATACTGGACCAATTACTTGAGCTCACGCATGCCAATTGAATTACCAGGTACTTTCGTTTCTTGGTAGTGATTCTAATGTTAATGAGAATATGATGCTGCCTAAATTGGATACATTTGTTTTGCTTACAAATGATGGGCCTAGCTTGGACAAGACAGATGAACCTTGGAGCAAGTTCAAGCATGGAGATGATGGCATGCGCAAGGGGAACAAGAACGGAGTTACAAGTGATGATTCCAGGACTTTGAATCCACCATAATGAGTGCATGAAGCCTTGGACAAAATTTACAAGATGCCACTTCATAAATTTCGTCCAGAGGCTATTCTAGGTGCGGTGTCACCTTATTTTTGGGCTAGGCCCATGTAATTCCGAAATACTTGACTATAGGTTATTTTTAGAGTCTATATGTGTGAGGAAACAAGAGTTAGGTTTGGTTTCGGACCCCTCCTCCAAGGGCCACAATATACCCCCCTCTCTCCTCCATATATACACCCCTTATCGCATCATTTAGACTTTAGGTTTGGTTTAGATTAAAAGTTTTCCATAGCTGCAACTTCGCCTACTTCGTTTGTGTTCAACGACTAGACAAAGGCGTCAGAGAACCCCACCTTCATTAATAAAGCTTTCCTCTTATATTCGCAATATCCATATTGCAATCTCAGTTTCTTTCTTGTTCTTTGTTTGCTCGCAGGAAACAGACCCTCGTGGTCAGGTTGATCATGCTCCGGCCTGGTCAATAACCCCTCAGAAGTTGGTTTAGCGATTGCTAAGGCGCGACGTCTCGCACGTTCATAGTCAGATCGTCAAGGTCGACTCCCATAGAAAATGATAGCCACCATATCATCGAATCATCGGGACACCTTCGCCTCTATCATTGGGTAGTTCTGCTTGGAGGCGGACAACACCTCGCTCAGGTCGTAAACTGGCCTCTAGACCGGCTGGGCCTTGCTGTCTTCTGGGCACTCAACCACAATCACAGTGCTGACAACCAGGCTGGTAGCGATGTTGTAGAGGAACATGGGCTCTTTAGTAGTCAGAGCAGCTAGAACAGGCGGCGTGGACAGCATCTCCTTGAGCTGGAGGAAGGCCTCGTCTGCTTGGTCGGTCCATTCAAAGCAGGTGTTCTTCTTCATCAGCTGGTACAGTGGGAGGGCCTTCCCGCCTAGCCGACTAATGAACCAGCTAAGAGATGCCAAGCACCTGGGGAACTTCTAGACGTCCCGCACTCAGGTCGGCTTCTTCATCCGCTCAATAGCCTTGATCTTAACGGGGTTGCACTCGATCCCATGCTCGGAAACAAGGAAGCCAAGGAGCTGGCCGGCTGGTACTCCGAAGACACACTTCTCCGGGTTGAGCTTGATCTAAAAGCGGTGCAGGTTGTCAAAGGTCTCCTTGAGATCCTCCAAAAGGGTACCGCGCTTCTCCGTCTTCACCACAATATCGTCCACATAGACGTGGGTGTTCCTGCCGAGTTGCTTGAGGAGGCACTTCTACATGCAACACTGAAAGGTGGCGCTGGCATTCCTCAAGTCGAACGTCATGGTCAGGTAGTAGAAGGCTCTGAATGGTGTGATGAAGGCGGTCTTCAGCTGGTCCGCCGGGTCCAGCTTGATCTAGTGGTAGCCGGAGTAGGCGTCCAAGAAGGACAGCAACTCGCAGCCGGCCGTGGTGTCGATCACTTGATCTATCCAGGGCAAGGCAAAAGGTACCTTGGGGCATGTTTTGTTGAGGCTAGTGTATTCGATGCACATACACCACTTGTTATTCTTCTTCAAAATGAGGACTGGGTTGGCAAGCCAGTCCGGGTAGAACACTTCCATGATGAAGCCGGCTGCCAAAAGCCGGGCAATTTCTTCACCAACAATCCTTCTCTTCTCTTCTAATAGGCGGCGGAGGGGTTTCCTGACCGGTTTTGCATCTGATCTCACATGTAGCTTGTGCTTGGCGAAATCCGTCGAAATACCCGACATGTCTTTGGGGGACCATGCAAAGATGTCCTAATTATTACGGAGGAAATCGATGAGCTTTGCTTTCCTATTTGCTGTCGAGGTGTGACCCCACGACAACAAATCTCTCCGGGTGCGTCGGGTCCAAGGTGATCTTCTTGGTCTCCTTGGCCGGCTGGAAGGAGCCCTGGGCCTCCGCGTCCTTGGGGTCAGATGGTATGGTCGGCTGCTCGCTAGCCATGGCCACCGCCCGGTCAAGGAGGCGCTTCTCTTCGGTGATGACGAGGGACACGGCCAGCCGGCTGCTGGCAGCGGCGCACGTGAGAGACTTCTGGTAGTCACCGACAATGGTGATGATGCCCTTCGGACCCGACATCTTCATCTTCAGGTACGTGTAATGCGGCACCGCCATGAATTTGGCCAGTGCTGGCCGGCCCAAGAGCGTGTGGTAGGCGTTGCCCAAGTTTACCACCTCGAACCAGATTGGCTCGCGACGGAAATGGAGCTTGTCACCGAACATGACGTCAATCGTGATCTTGCTGATAGGCGAGCCGGAAAGTCCCGGGACAATGCCATGGAACATGGTTCGGCTGGGCAGGAGCTACTTTTCCTTGATGTCCAGCTTCTCCATGGTGTTGCGATAGAGGATGTTCATGCTGCTGCCACCGTCTATCAGGATCCGGGTGAAGCGGTAGGCCCGCCTCTCCGTTGAGAAGGTGGAGTCCAGCACCATTGCATAAGCACCCCGGCGAGGGCAGCATGGCCGGGTGGCCATCACGGCTCTAGCTAATGGGCCTCTCAAACCAGTGTGTCGGTGCAACAAACCCTAGGTCTGTTGCCCAGACTATGCACAGGCAGGAGAACAAGATTGAGGCGCCAACCGAAGTCAGAGTACAAGAGACCAAGTGCTTCGAAAGACCAACATGTAGACCAAGAGGACCAAAGTCAATCCAGAGAAACAAGATACCATCAGGAGAAGAGCCTCCCTTGTCGGGTGGATGAGCTCGACAGGGGCGGGGACGCCCCCGGAAGAAGACGCCCAAGACGTCCCGGCAAGGCTTGCCAGGAATTACGAGGGCAAAACCACCTCACCCAACTAATCCACCACGACCCGCATCGTCTATCAGTGTGGTGTCAAGCCGCACAGTGACTAAGTGGCAGCCATTCGCCGCATGGCAGCCATTCTCTACGGAATATGCCCAAGAACGACACCCGTCCTACGACGTGTCAAGCGAACAGGTGTGAAGCTAGCAAAATAGCACGACAAGGCTTGTCAGGCAACCAATGATGTGATGTTAAGCGGTGCATTTAATGCACCCTATCACCCTGCAGAGTTAGGTATGATAGCACTGTTTGCTATCTTATTAGTGCATAATGACTACTTTGCCATTGTGGTAGCCCCTTAATCTATAAAAGGAGGCTCGTGGCAACCGTAGCAGGGGTTAGAATGTTGGATAACAAGCACGCCCATATGCGCGATGCCACTGCCGCCCTTGCCGGGCAAGTGTACTATGCTCCACCACCACTCTTCCACCATCAATCCACCAAAGCAGGAGCAGGGTTTTACGCCTCACGGCAGCCCGAACCTGCGTAAAATTGCCTGCGTGATCTTTGTCATGCTGCCCCACGCTCATCTGCTCTTTGTGCACTGCGACGTCACCCTGCCGAACCAGCAAGGGGCCCTCTGGTCCCATAGGTGGTCGTGGTTTCCTGTGACATCTTTGGCGTGCCAGGTAGGGGGGTCGCTTGCGCAAACCTGTAGGCATGTGCAGTGCATCATCTTCATCACCATCTTCACCTCCGATGGAGCCATCGACCATGGCACCCAAGAAGAAATCCGGTGTTTCGGCTCATCCATCCACCTCGAAGGCTCCATCGCTGGCGACCTTTAATGTTGCGAGGGACATGGAGGCACGCGAGGACGTGGACGCTGCAGAGGATGTGGGCGAAGCAGGCGGCACCGGCGCCACTTCCCCCGCAGCCGACATAGGAGTAGGAGGCATCGGAGGAGAACAACATCACCAGCGCCCAGACGGCCATGCTCCACAAGGTACGGGTGAGGGGGTTACTCCGTCCACGCCCCCTCTCACCGATGGGCACAGTCGCAGCAACGACTCTCGGTCCGTGGAAAATTACCGCCCTCCGGCCGCCCCCACCATGGGAGCGACCGCAGCGCATGCGCCTCCCCCGGGACGGGTCGGCCAAGTCGCTGCGCTCGACCGAGCATCGGCCTTCGAGCACCTTCGCCGCACCACCCTACCATCCAGGTGGCCACTCCGCAACAATGGGGGAGCGGTGCTGCTGCCGATGGCACCGTTAGGAGCCGAGTGACGGTGCGATCTACTTCATCATCACCCATACCAAGTACAGCCATGGAAGCCATGGCGCGGGCTCAGCTGCTGCTGAAGTTTCTGCCAGCTGCCGAGTAGATGGACGAATGGCGAGCCACCATCTAAAGTCTGCTCGGTTTCACCGAGGCTGGGGGATCATAGTGAGCTGGCCCACCACGGCCTCCCCAAGCGACGATGAAGACTCATGTTGCTAGCTGTACGGAAGGGGCCACCCCCATGGTGCAATCCCCGCCATGGCAGCCAACGTGAGCACAGCAGAATCAAGAACCTGACGATGTCTGGATGGCCTCTTCTGATACTCGAGCACGTCTAGGCCGACAGCAAACCCCGGAGGATAGGCGAAGGGGAGACGTGTGCGTCTTCGTCGAGCAACGCCGCGACGACCGCTGCCGGACCGATGGGCGTGATGGCCCCGACATCGACGAGCCTATGCTCGGTTTTGGCGGGTGCCTACCTTTCAAGGTTGGGTGCCCTGCCTTTACTCATGAGCTGCGGCAAGTTCGTTGGCCATCCGTTCGCACATTCAAGCTAGAGATACCCGAGAAGTATGATGGGAGGCTGAACCCGGCAGAATTTCTGTGCATCTACACCATCGCTGTTCAGGCTGCCGGGAGAAGAGATGAGAAGGTGTTTGCCAACTACTTCCCTTTGGCCCTCAAGTGCAATGTGAGCTCTTGGCTGATGCACCTGCTAGAGAACTCCATTTCATCGTGGGTCGACCTATGCCATGAGTTCATTGGCGCTTTCACCAGCGGCCATCAAGAGCCAAGCCGACCCAGCGACTTGCAGCTTCTCCAATAGAAGGAAGCAGAGACCATTCGTAAGTATTTACAGAGATTCAGCAAGGTCCGTAGGAACATCCCAAATATCCATCCGACAGCTGTGATAGCTACCTTCCAGTCCAATGTGCGCAAACGCCGGGTCCTTTCCAAGATGAATGTGTAGTTGCCCAAGACTGTGAAGGAGCTTTACGCCTTGGTGGATAAGTTTTCTCGAATGGAGGAGGGAAGGAAGCTTCCCGGTGAAGAAGATTGCACCAATGTCGATTCAGAAGATGATGATGAATCTACCAGTTAGAAGAAGAGCAAGAAGCGCATTAAGAAGCGGAAGGATAAGGCAGTGATGACTGTTGAAGGATCTGGTGCACTTAGTACTGGCAGGAAGGCTAAGGCTAAGGTCCCTGGAAAGGAAGCTGCCGTGTGCGCTGACTACGAGGAGGTCGCGGTTGCCTAGAAGGTTGGGAAAGGTGATGGGTCGTATTGCAAGATTCATCGGACCAAACACCACGACCTTCAAGAGCGCTATCAGATTGAGCAGCTTGTCAAGAGACAGAGAGCAGAGTATGAGAAGCTGACAAGGAAAAGGGTCCGAATGTTGCTGGCGGTAAGGGTCAGGGCGGTGAAGCAAATCTCCCTAGCAAACCCCTCAGAAGCAAAGGAAAGCCCGCCAGGGGTCGAGAGAAGGAAGTCTGTGATGTTGAGATTGATGGAGGGGATGAAGAGGAAACCAGTGGGAAGGAGTTTCAGAAGGCCACTAACGCCCTATGCATCGACGGGGGTGCATCTTTGCACACCTCTCACCACTAGCTCAAGTGATGGGCACGAGAAGTCAATTCTGTGGAACCAGCGCCAGGGGCCCGGAAACCACTCAAATGGTCACGCACGCCCATCATCTTTGACAAAGAGGATCATCCTGACCGTACCACTGCGGTAAGATGTTTGCCATTGTTTGTCTCTCCAACAATTCGCAACCTCAAGGTCACAAAAATGTTGGTGGACGGCGGGGCCGGGTTCAATCTGATCTCCCCGGCATTTATCGTCAAACTTCATATAGCAGAGGAAGAGTTAAAGGTTACCGGCACGTTTCAAGGAGTTAATCCCGGTAGGAGCCATCCTAAGGGAAAGATCATCCTACCAGTAATGTTTGTGGGAGAGTTGAACTACCGAACCGAGAAGATTGTGTTTGATGTGGTCATCCTCGCCCTGCCATACAATGGGATCCTTGGACGCCCAACATCCCACTATGCCTACAAAACCTTGAAGATGTCTCGGCCTATGGGAGTCGTTACCATCCCATCAGACGAGAAGGATGCTATCATTTGAGTGGACAAGATGTACCGAGATGCAGTCGCGGCAGAGGCAGCATCAGCACCAGTTCCCGCCAAGGAGGACAGATGAAAGAAGAGGGGTAGCAGGGACGCTGGCAAAGAGTCCGGGAAGCATGTCTCTTCAGAGTGCGCTTCCCCTGTTGATGACTTGCGGGAGAGTTCCAACAACAAGAAATCCAAGGTTGCTTCACCCCAAGTGAAGAAGGTCTTGGCAGGGCTGGCTAGCATTGATGGTACTTTCACTATCAGCGCCACCCTCGATGACAAATAGGAAAGCGCGCTCGTTGCCTTCCTGCGGGCGAATATCGATGTGTTTTCCTGGCAACCATTTGATATCGGTGTTCCCAGGGAGGTAATCGAGCATCACCTTACTGTCTTCCCACACACCCGACCCCTCAAGCAGAAAGTCCCAAAGCAGGCGTTGGAGAGGCAGCAGTTTATTGCGGAAGAGATCAACAAACTTGAAGTAGCTGGTTTAGTTAGAGGAGTGCTACACCCCACGTTATTGGCAAATCCAGTGGTAGTTCTAAAGGCTAACGCGAAGTGGAGGCTTTGCATTGATTTCATAGATCTCAACATAGCTTGCCCGAAGGACCCATTCCCCTTGCCGCGTATCGATCAGATAGTGGCTTCACTTCACGCTGTGATTTTCTCTCCTCTCTGGTTGCATATTCTGGGTATCACCAAATCTTCATGTCCAAGGAAGACGAAGAAAAGACATCGTTCATCACTCCATGTGGTATGTAGTGTTTTGTCCGCGCGTCATTCAGATTAAAGAGTGTCGGGTCCGCTTTTGCAAGGTCAGTCCAGATTGGTTTCGAGCCACATCTGCACAGAAACATCAAAGCTTATATGGATGATATTGTCATCAAGATCAAGGATAAAGCCACCCTTATTCAGGATCTGGAGGAGACATTTGCTAATCTGTGCAAGATTAACTTGAAGCTCAACCCAGAGAAGTATGTGTTTGGCGTTCCTTCCGGCAAGCTGATTGGGTTCTTTGTATCCCATTGGGGGATCGAAGCCAACCCCGACAAGATTAGAGTTATCGAGTAGATCCAAGCACCAATGACAGTCAAGGATGTGAGGCGTCTGACAGGGTGTGTTGCCGCGCTAAGCAGATTCATTTCCAAGTCTGTCGAGCGCGCCCTGTCATCCTTCAAAATTTTGAACAAGGCAGGGCCCATGAAGTGGACTCCAGAGGCAGATGCAGATTTGCAAGAGTTGAAGGCCTACTTGTCCTTTGTGCCCACCTTGGTTGCTCCCAAGCCACAAGAGCCATTGCTGCTATATTTAGCGGCAACCAAACAAATGGTTAGCACAGCCTTGGTAGCGCAGCGGGAAGTGGATGAAGCAGAAAGTGAGCAAGTACCGGCAGAGTCAGGTAAGAGTCAGGATAGAAGTAAGCACGGCAGTGAGAGCAACCCCAAGGACACGGCAAGGAAGAAAGTGGTGCAGCACCCAATGTACTTCGTCAGCTCCTTGCTACAAGGGGCTAGATCGAGGTACTCTGGCGTGTAAAAGTTGATATTTGGTCTCATCATGGCCTCAAGGAAACTACGCCACTACTTCCAAGCCCATGAGATCACTGTTTTCACTCGTTTCCCGTTGCAAAGGATATTCCGAAACCTCGAGGCTACAGACAGAATAGTGGAGTGGGCTTTGGAGTTATCCAGTTTTGGTTTGACATTTGAGAGCACAAAGACAATCTAGAACACGGCATTGGCAGAGTTTATTGTAGAATGGATGCCAACCCCTGATGAGGAAGTGCCAGAGACAGTTATCCCCGGAAAGGAATCGCCCCTAGAATAGATTATGTATTTTGATGGTGCCTTTTCCCTGCAAGGTGAGGGAGTTGGTGTGCTTCTTGTCGCCCCCTCCGGGGAGCACTTGAAGTATGTCGTCCACATGCATTTTGTCCGGGAAGAGGCAACCAACAATACAACAGAATAAGAAGGACTCCTTGCCGGGCTCAGGATTGCCGTAGAATTGGGAATTAAGAAGCTGGTCATTTGAGGAGACTCACAACTTGTGGTGAGACAAGTCAACAATGATTAACAAAGCCCATTGGTGGAGGCATACGTCGAGGAAGTGAGGAAATTGGAGGAACACTTTGACGGATTTCATATAGAGCACGTACCCCGTGCGGAAAACAGCATACCTGATCATCTAGCAAAGTGTGATGCGCAGAAGCTTCCTGTTGAACCAGGGACTTTTGTTCTACGTATTACTCAGCCCTCCGTATCCCCAACAACAATTGCCCAGAAAAGGAGAAAATTGGACTATGACAAGCCTCTCCTAGTAGAGTCGTCTGCTCCTAGCAAAGACCCTGCCAGAAACAACTCCTCACCACCTGCCAGACCGCACCCTCCAGCCGGGCCCAATGACCCCGCGAATGAGGAACATGCCCCCGCAGTTGAGGAGGGTCCGCTAGTCCTCATTGCCAAGCCCCAGGCTCCAACTTGGGCAACGCACATAGTCCACTTCCTCTAAAATGGAGAGCTTCTCGGCGACCAAGATGAAGCAGAAAGAGTAGCCCGGAGGGCCAATATGTATCAATTTGTTGATGATACTCTGTACAGAAGGAGGCCCAACGGTGTGAAATTGAAGTGCGTCTACCGGGAAGAAGGAAAGGAACTATTGTCTGAGATACAGAAAGGCATGTGCAGCTCCCACATTGGGTCAAGGGCACCGGTTGGGAAAGCATTCCGGCAAGGATTCTATAGGCCCACAACGCTCCAAGATGTGGTGGAGCTAGTAACCAAGTGTGAAGCCTGCCAGTTGCATTCCAAGAACATCCACCTGCCTGCCCAAGCTCTTCAGACAATCCCTTTATCATGGCAATTCTCGGTCTCGTGCTCGATATCCTCAGCTCTTTCCCCTAAGAAATCGGAGGCTTTGAATTCTTGTTCGTTGCCATCGACAAGTTTACAAAGTGGCCGGAAGTGATTGCCGTGAGAAAGGTGACTGCTTAGTCAACTATCAAGTTCTTGAAAGAATTGGCGTGCTGCTTTGGAGTTCTGGCAAGGGTCATTACAGACAACGGCACCCAGTTCACGAGCCGCACCTTCATGCAACATGTTCATGCCCTCGGATGCAAGATCTCATTTGCCTCTCTTGCACATCCCAGGAGGAATGGGCAAGATGAGAGGGCAAACGCTGAGGTGCTGCGAGGACTCAAGACAAGGACCTTTGATAATCTGCGGAAGCACGATAGGCGCTGGATCGATGAGCTGCTGGTAGTTCTCTGGTCCCTCAGAACGACACCAAATCGAGCTACCGGGCAGACTCCCTTCTCCCTGGTCTACGGGGCAGAAGTAGTTATCCCCATGGAACTCATTTATGGGATGCCTCGAGTGCTTGCCTATGATGAAGTAGCGCAAGATCAGCACCGACGTGACGACACTGTGCTACTTGAGGAGAACCGTCTCTGGCCTGCTACACGTGCTGCACGCTATCAGCAGGCCCTGCGTCGCTATCATAGCTGTAGGGTTCATGCCCGGTGTTTTGAGGAAGGTGACCTTGTCCTTAGGCACGTTCAGTCTGCCAAGGGTACAAACAAGTTGACGCCGAAGTGGGAAGGCCCTTACCGGGTAGTACGAGTCACCAGACCTGGCGGAGTCCGTCTAGAGACCGGAGATGGCATTCAATTGCAAAACTCATGGAGTATTGAGCATCTCCGCAAGTTCTACCCGTAAGGCGCGGCTGTCGGGCCGTGCCCGGCAGCCACCCTTTTGTATAGGCCTTGCCTCACTTGCATGTAACCCCTTGTACAAAGCCAAGCAATGACCCTGAGCAGCAGAGACATAAACGAAGCGCTGGGGGCCCCCGACCAAGTTGCATGCATGCATGAGCATTCCAAGAGCATTACATAAGCATTTCATGAGCACTTGCATATAGATAGGATCACATCTTGCATCACTCCCATCTGCATGAAGTTGCATGTTCCTCCCATGAACTTGGCCTCTACAAGGAGTTGGGAAGATGAACCAACATTACATTCTCCAGCAAGCCAAACAGATAAGTTCTACCTCCTGTCCATTAGTGTTCTGTAAGCTATAACTTGCGCATGAGAAAACCTCGCAACTCTTTTGAGACTTAGGTGCTCCCATCCTTGACTCCAACGTTGCTTCGGTCAGGATGGTCGCAGTGGCCTTTGGTAAAAGGAAGTTAGCGGGGGGCTAGTCCCTTTATTTTTTTGCCCGGTAGACACAGTTCTCCGGCAAACAAAAGGGCACTAGCAGGGTAGCCTGCCGGGGAAAACTCGTTTATTTACATTAAGGAGGCATCCCACCTCTGCATGGACATAATACATGGATGGGTTCCCGACAAGGTTCATCTTTTTCATTAATATGCTGATAATGCAAGTACAAGCATTACAGAACACAAAATGGACTCGAGAGATTACATTATTCGAATTAAAATTTGGCAAATGCCTACAGATTTAAGATTGAAACAAGTATTGCCCTATTTAATGCTCTTGGAATGCTCATGCATGCATGCAACTTTGTTCTAGTATCGAGTTGTAATATTGAGTTGTAAGTAAATAAAAGTGTGATGATCATCATTATTAGAGCATTGCCCTATTGAGGAAAGGATGATGGAGACTATGATTCCCCCACAAGTCAGGATGAGACTCCGGACGAAAAATAAAAAATAAAGAAAGAGAAAGGCCAAAAAAAGAGAGAAGGCCCAAAAAAGAAAAAAATAAGAGAAAAAGAGAGAAGGGGCAATGTTGCTATCCTTTTACCACACTTGTGCTTCAGAGTAGCACCATGTTCTTCATATAGAGAGTCTCTTGAGTTATCACTTTCATATACTAGTGGGAATTTTCATTATAGAACTTGGCTTGTATATTCCGATGATGGGCTTCCTCAAACGCCTGAGGTCTTCATGAGCAAGCAAGTTGGATGCACACCCACTTAGTTTCCAGTTTGAGCTTTCATACACTTATAGCTCTTAGTGCATCCATTGCATCCCTACTCACTCACATTGATATCTATTGATGGGCATCTCCATAGCCCATTGATACTCCTAGTTGATGTGAGACTATCTTCTCCTTTTTGTCTTCTCCACAACCACCATTCTATTCCACCTATAGTGCTATGTCCATGGCTCACGCTCATGTATTGCGTGAAACTTGAAAAGGTTTGAGAACGTCAAAAGTATGAAACAATTGCTTGGCTTGTCATCGGGGTTGTGCATGATGTGAATATTTTGGGTGGTGAAGATGGAGCATAGCCAGACTATATGATTTTGTAGGGATAACATTCTTTGGCCATGTTATTTTGAAAGACATGATTGCGTTATTAGTAGGCTTGAAGTATTATTGTTTTTAATGTCAAATGATAGACTATTGCTTTGAATCAGTCGTGTCTTAATATTCATGCCATGATTAGATATGTGATCAAGATTATGCTAGGTAGCATTCCACATCAAAAATTATCTTTTTTATCATTTACCTACTCGAGGACGAGCAGGAATTAAGCTTGGGGATGCTGATACGTCTCCGTCGTATCTATAATTTTTTATTGTTCCATGCCAATATTCTACAACTTTCATATACTTTTGGCAACTTTTTATATTATTTTTGGGACTAACATATTGATCCAGTGCCAGTTCATGTTTGTTGCATGTTTTTTGTTTCACGGAATATCCATATCAAGCGAAGTCCAAACGGGATAAAAACTGACAGAGATTTTTTTGGAATATATATGATTTTTGGGAAGAAAAATCCACACGAGACGATGCCCGAGGGGGCCACGAGGCAGGGGGGCGCCCCAGGGGGGCAGGCACGCCCTGGGCCCTCGTGGCCACCCCGTAAGGCAGTTGATGTCCTTCTCTCACCGCAAGAAAGCTAATATCTGGATAGAGATCATGTTAAATTTCAGCCCAATCGGAGTTATGGATCTCCGGGAATATAAGAAACGGTGAAAGGGTAGAATCTGAGAGCGCAAAAACGGAGAGAGACAAAGAGACAGATCCAATCTCGGAGGGGCTCTCACC
Source organism: Triticum aestivum (assembly GCF_018294505.1). Taxonomy (NCBI): domain Eukaryota; kingdom Viridiplantae; phylum Streptophyta; class Magnoliopsida; order Poales; family Poaceae; genus Triticum; species Triticum aestivum. The sequence continues at coordinate 274,905,587 of NC_057809.1, read as the reverse complement.
CCTCCCACGCCATGGAGGCCAAGGACCAGACGGGAAACCCTTCTCCCATCTAGGGAGGAGGTCAAGGAAGAAGAAGACGAAGGGGCCCCCTCTCCCCTTCTCTTCCGGTGGTGCCGGAACGCTGCCGTGGCCATCATCATCACCGCAATCTTCACCAACAACTTCACCGCCATCATCACCAACTCTCCCCCCCTCTGTGCAGAGGTGTAACCTCTATGTTACCCGCTGTAATCTCTACTTAAACATGGTGCTCAACGCTATATATTATTTCCCAATGATGTATGTCTATCCTATGATGTTTGAGTAGATCCATTTTGTCCTACGGGTTATTTGATGATCGTGATTGGCTTGAGTTGCATGTTTTATCATTGGTGATGTCCTATGGTGCTCTCCATGTTGCACAAGCGTAAGGGATCCCCGCGGCAGGGTGTTGCAATACGTTCATGATTTGCTTATAGTGGGTTGCGTGAGTGACTGAAACACAAATCTGAGTAAGGGGGTTGTTGCGTATGGGATAAAGAGGACTTAATGCTTTAATGCTATGGTTGGGTTTTACCTTAATGATCTTTACTAGTTGCGGATGCTTGCTAGAGTTCCAAGTAGAGAAAGTATGTTAGCTTATGCCTCTCCCTCAAATAAAATTGCAATAATGATTACCAGTCTAGTTATCGATTGCCTAGGGACAAATAACTTTCTCGTAACAAAAAGCTCTTTACTTAAACTAACTTAGTTGTGTCTTTACCTAAGCAACCCCTACTTTTTATTTGCATGCTCTTTATTACCTTGCAAACCTATCCAACAACACCTACAAAGTACTTCTAGTTTCATACTTGTTCTAGGTAAAGCGAACGTTAAGCGTGCATAGAGTTGTATCGGTGGTCGATAGAACTTGAGGGAATATTTGTTCTACCTTTAGCTCCTCGTTGGGTTCGACACTCTTACTTATCGAAAGAGGCTACAATTGATCCCCTATACTTGTGGGTTATCAAGACCTTTTTTTGGCGCCGTTGCCGGGGAGCAATAGCGTAGGGTGAATATTCTCGTGTGTGCTTGTTTGCTTTATCACCAAGGTCGGTTCGTTTATATATATATATATATATATATATATATATATATATATATATATATATAAGGTTCCGCCAAGAAAAATCCTAAATAAACAAAAATATAAATATAAAAATGCCAAAAACAATTTTCACCGTCTAAATAAAATATTTAGAACAAAGTGAACATTTTCTTGGCCAAAAAATGCAATTTTGAAAAATGCATATTTTTCTAATTCAAATAAAATAGCAATAAAATCCAAATAAAATAATTTATTTGATTTTAATAATTTTCCTCCAATATTTCATTTATTTTGGAGAAGTCATATTATCTCCTCTCATATATTTTGATATTGAAATATTTTCGGAGAGAAAAACAATTAAAACCAAAAGTGATCCACTTTTCAATATTTGAGAAAATTCAAATATGAAAACAATAAAATCCCCAACTCTCTCCGTGGGTCCTTGAGTTGCTTAAGATTTTAGGATCACAAAACTAGAATGCAAATAAAATATGATATGCATATGATGTCCTATGTATAACATTCCAAATTGGAAATTTGGGATGTTACAAACCTACCCCCCTTAAGGTGAATCTCGCCCTCGAGATTCGGGTTGGCTAGGAAATAGGTGTGGGTGGTCTTTCCGTAGATCATCCTCTCGTTCCTAGGTGGCTTCATCCTCGGTATGGTGGCTCCACAAACTTTGCAAAACTTGATAACCTTGCCGCGGGTAACTCGGTTGGCAAACTCGAGAATCTTGAATAGTTTCTCCTCATAGGTCAGATCACTGTCCAACTGAATTGCTTCCAGGGGCATTGTATCTCTCAGAGGAATATCGGCCATCTCAGCATGACACTTCTTCAACTGGGAAACGCGAAACACATCATGAACTCCTGACAGTCCTTCGGGTAACTCTAACTTGTAGGCTACTTCTCCCGTACGTTCCAAAACTCGGTATGGTCCTACAAATCTTGGGGCTAACTTTCCCTTAACTCCAAAACGTTTAACTCCTCGTAGGGGTGACACCCGAAGATATGCCATGTCTCCGATATCATAGACTACCTCCTTGCGTTTTGAGTCTGCATAACTCTGCTGCCTGGGCTGAGCTACCTTCAGTCTGTTTCGAATCAACTTAACCTTCTCTTCGGACTCTTTGATCAAATCTGGTCCAAACAACTGGCGGTCTCCAACTTCATCCCACATCAACGGTGTTCTGCAGCTTCTTCCATACAAAGCTTCGAAAGGTGCCATCTTCAAACTGGCTTGGTAATGGTTGTTGTATGAGAACTCCGCGTAAAGCAAATTATCATCCCAACTAGATCCATAATCTAGTGCACAAGCTCTCAACATATCCTCTAGGATCTGATTAACTCTCTCGGTCTGTCCATGTATCTGCGGATGAAAGGTTGTACTGAACGCTAGCCTGGTGCCCAAAGTCTGGTGCAGCTGGTGCCAAAACTTTGAAGTAAACTGTGTTCCACTATCTGATACAGTGGTCCTCGGAACTCCATGCAGACAGACTATCCTGGTCATATATATCTTGGCCAACTTCGCACTTGTACAGGTGGTCTTCACTGGGATAAAGTGAGCCACTTTGGTCAAGCGATCCACTACTACCCAAATAGAATCATATCCCGATCGGGTCCTGGGTAATCCGGTGATAAAATCCATGCCAAGCGTATCCCACTTCCATTCGGGTATCGGCATAGACTGCAGTAATCCTGGTGGCTTCTGATGTTCTGCCTTCACTCTCTGACATACGTTGCATACAGCTACATACTCGGCAATATCTTTCTTCATACCAGTCCACCAGAAACGCTCCTTCAAATCCAAATACATCTTGGTGTTTCCAGGGTGTATTGAGTATGGCGAGTCATGAGCTTCCTGAAGTATCAACTTCCTGATCTCTGCATTATTGGGTACATAAACACGGTCCTCAAACCACAAGGTGTCGTGCTCATCCTCACGAAAACCCTTGGCTTTTCCTTTGCTCATCTTCTCCTTTATCTCAGCAATTTCCTTATCATCCTTCTGAGCTTCTCAAATTTTTCCCAATAATGTCGACTGAATTTCTAATGCTGCAACAAAACCTCTAGGGACTATCTCCAAATGTAGCTCCCTGAGATCTTCAACTAACTCCTTTGGCAATCCTCCGCTTACGAGGGTATTGGTGTAACTCTTCCGGCTCAAAGCGTCTACTACGACATTGGCCTTGCCTGGATGATAGTGCAACTTCATATCATAATCCTTTATAAGCTCCAACCATCTCCTTTGCCTGAGATTCAACTCCTTCTGTGTGAAAATGTACCTCAAACTCATATGATCCGTGTACACATCACAATGATTTCCAATAAGAAAATGTCTCCAGGTCTTGAGCGCATGCACTACAGCTGCTAACTCCAAATCATGCGTGGCATAATTCAACTCATGCGGTCGAAGCTGACGTGAGGCATATGAAACAACTCTTCCGTCTTGCATAAGTACGCCTCCAAGTCCTAAGCGAGATGTGTCGGAATACACTTGGAAATCCTTGCGTATATCCGGCAGAATCAATACTGGGGTTGTAACCAAAAGTTTCTTTAGCTCCTGAAAACTTGCCTCACATTCATCTGTCCATTTGAACTTGGTGTCCTTTTTCAACAACTCCGTCATAGGCTTTGCAATCTTAGAAAAATTCTCGATGAATCTCCGGTAATATCCCACAAATCCCAGAAAACTACGGATCTCTCCTACTGAGGTGGGTGCCAACCACTGAGTGACTGACTAAACCTTAGTAGGGTACTGCTATACCTTCTCCAGATATAACATGTCCAAGGAATCCAACTTCCTTCAACCAAAACTCACATTTGCTGAACTTGGCATATAACTGATGTTCTCTGAGCTTCTCGAGAACTAAACGCAAATGTTTTTTTGACTATATACTGCAAGGCAACAGGCTCACAACCCTTTATTAAAAACAATAGGTACGCTGTACAAAATTACAAAGGGCAAAGAAAGGCTACTTACAGAGAGAGATTAGGGAAGGGAAGCTATACAAGAGGTTAGTCTATCTCTATATTTACACTTGATTCTATGAGCTAAAAGAGAAATATCATGAATAAAATTCCTCCTCCAAGATCTGAAAGTGGGCAACTCATTTCTGAAGATCCTTCCATTCCTTTGGGTCCAAATATTTCCAAGTAGCCGTAAAGACTACCTCAGTGAAAAAAGGCTGACCAAATTCCTTCCTGGCCGCGCAAGCCATTTCAAAAGTATTCTGGTTAGGGTGAACACTCCATGAGATGCCCAAATAATTCCAGACCCGTTGGCTAAAGTTGCAAGCAAAGAAGAGATGAGCTCTATCTTCATGCAAACCTGAGAAGCACATAGCACATGTACCATCCTGAATAATCCAATGTCGTCGCTGCATCATATCCCTAGTGTTTAGACGATCCATCAAAAGGAGCCAGCCAAACACCTTGAGTTTGAGGGTGCAAGAACATTTCCAGATCCACCCAAATATGGGGTCAACCACAACTTCGGAAAAACAAAACAGATAGTAGATCCTGGATCGATAATCCCCAGTCCTTGAAGGCCATTTCCAGACATCATTAACTCCCTCATGCAAATTGATCAGAGGCATTAAAGCCTGGAGCTGGTTGAATTCCTCAAAAGCTTCAACTGATAGAGGCAGGTGAAAATTGTCGGTCGGGTCAGGCAGCTCCATCACATCCTTAATGGTAAGCGTGTCATCAATCACAAAAGAGTGAAGCCTCGGGAAACTTTGTTGCATGATAACCACCTCGTTATTAAATTGCCACCGATCCAGCCAAAAAACCACCGAGTCTCCGGAGCGCGCATGAGGGACAGCCAATTTACAAAATTTATCAAACAGCTTCATCATGTCACGCCACCAAAAAGAACCACAACTTCAAGTTACTTGGGGCGGTGCAGCAGCATAATATGTGTCCCAGATAAGAGAAACCCAAGGTACATCCAACTTGTTAAAAAATTTGAAGATATGCTTGATCAACAAGGCATCATTTTGTATGCCCAGGTCCAGAACCCCAAGTCCTCCATGGCTCTTGGGCCGACATACTAACTCCCAAGCTGCCAATGATTGTCTTGGTGTATCAGAGTTGCCTCGCCACAAACATTGCCGCATTATGCGTTCAATCTGCTTCAAAATTCCTTGAGGTAATGAGAGAGTGCACAAGAAATATATTGGCATAGATGAAAGAACAGATTTCAAGAGCTGTAGCCGGCTTCCCTGGTTCAACAGACAAGAGGAGGCAGACAATCTTCTCTCTATGCGGTCCACTAAGGGAAGCAGGTCATAAATTGTGGTTCTACTAGTACCCATTGGCAATCCCAGGTAAGTAAATGGCATGGAGCCAACATCACACCCAACCAAAGCAGCCACACGTTTACCCTCCTCATCTGACATATTCATTGGGATTAATGAGGATTTACTAAATTAACCCGCAAACCCGTAGACTTAGCAAAGGTCTCAAGCATATCCTTGAAAGCAATGAGCTGGCTGTCCACGGCAGGAAGGACAATTAATGTGTCATCAGCGTATTGCACAATCGGATAGTCCCGTGAAGAGGTTGGTATGGGCAGTGTGAGAATGTTCCTTGCAAACATCTCATTAACCACAAACTGCAATAAATCCACAGCAATCACAAATAACAAAGGGGATAATGGGTCTCCTTGACGCACACCCGAACGACAGACAAAATGACTACCAGGCACACCATTTAAAAGAACCGAAGAGGATCCAGAGGACAAGATGCTCTCAATCCAACCTGTCCAGCGATCATCAAAGCCCTTACATTTCAGGATCCTGAGAATCAGCTCGTGCTCGATGGTATCAAACGCCTTCGTGAAATCCAACTTGAGTAGGATTATAGGCCTTTTGGATGCCTTGCACTAATGGATATATTCAAAACACCATGCGAGAAAATCTTGAATGGATCTACAGCGAAGAAACCCATATTGATTGCGGTGAATACATTTTAAGATCACACTTTGTAAACGATTTGCCAAAAGTTTAGTTAAAAACTTGAGGCAAGTATTTGTTAACGAAATGGGCCTAAAATCACCAATATACTCCGGGCTCAACTTCTTGGGAATAAGGGTAATGAGAGATGTATTTAGACACTCCAGGTCACACTTTCCCTCATAAAATTCCTTGACCAGCTTCATAAAATCTGGCTTTAGAATATTCCAGCATTTCTTGAGAAAAAGACCAGTAAACCCATCAGGGCCCGGAGCGCGGTCAGAAGGCATGTTCTTAATCACCGTATCCACCTCAGAGTCCGTGAAAGGCAAGGACAAATTCTCCAGACCATCAATCCGCGTAAGTAATGTGTCAAGGTCAAAACCCATTTGAATACCTTTTGCCTGGCCCATTCTACTATTGAAGTCAGACCAAAACATCCCTGCTAACTGATGATGGTCAGAAATCACCTCCCCATCCACAGATTTGATCGAGGAGATGGTGTTTCTCCGATACCTTTCTGTTGCCATAGCATGGAAATTTTTTGAATTTTCCTCACCAACTTTGATATTTCTGATCGTGCAACGTTGCTTCCAATAAATGAACTGCCAGTGCAAAATATCTTCAAGATGTAATTTGACAATCTTGCGAAAATTGAACTCCGGCCAACTCAAGTTCCTAAATTCCTCAATATTATCCAAAAACATGATTACTTTGTTGCAATCCGCAATGAGAGCCTTGACTGTGGATAGGTTGAGATGCCATTTCTTAAGAGCATAACAAAGAGTTTTGAATTTAGTAGAAATGATTAATGCAGTTGAAGATCTATCCATAGGTCTGTTCCAAACCTCAGATACACAATCCATAAAACCAGGCAGATCAACCCAATAGTTTTCAAAGTGAAAAACTTTTGCCTTAGGAATACAAGTGGCAATGGAAACCACACACGGAACATGATCAGAGGCAGTGCGCGCAAGCGGTAGGACCATTGTGTTGGGGTGATCATGTGTCCAGGCCACAGATGTAAAGAACCAATCAATTTGTTCTAGCAGAGGTGTGGTTTGCATATTAGACCATGTGTACTGATGACCCTTGATTGGCAGCTCAACAAGACCCAAATGACCAATTATTTCGTTAAACAAAAAGATATCATTCACATCACCACCTGGCTGATTTCGGTTCTCAAACGACCGCATAAAGTTGAAATCGCCTAAAAGCAGCCAATTGTCCTCAAAATGAATATCCAAATTATATAACACTGTACAAAATCACCGCGCGTCGGTCCTTGACACGGACCGTAAATTGAGATAAGAGACCAAGTCTCTGATGTATGCTTAGATTGAAACTTCATAATAATACCAAATGACTTAGCCTCAATTAAATTGCCTGTGAAGAAGGATGAATTCCATATGACCACCATACCAGCTGATGCCCCAACCGATGGCACATAAACAAAGTTATCAAAACGCCGAGGACAGAATTTCCTAATGAAGCGTTGATCAATATGCATGCATTTGGTTTCTTGGAGGCAAACAACAGAGCACCCACTTTCATTGATCTTTTGCCTAACAGCGAGCTGACGCGCTTCAGAATTCAAACCCCTAACATTACAACAAAGTACTTTCCACTCTCTAAACGAAGTTTGATTCATTACAAACCAAAAGAGCACACAATTAAAAGTAAGCCACGCAATGGCCTACAACCCACTAAACAGACGAAAACAGCAATGTTCCAAACAGATAAGAACAGATAAATGGCGATTATGGTACGCCATGGACCTAAACCCTGGATGAAGCAACTAATCATCTGAACTTGCACTTTTGTTGGAGCGGGTAGGATTAGCTGCAAGCTTATCCGTCGTGATCTTCTCCGGCGCGATGCGAAGACGAGTACCAATTCGCTGAAGATCGACTATGACCATCAGAGGAGGCACTGTAGAGTCTTCGTCAGGCTGGGAAGGCATAGATTTGCGCTTCTTCAGTGTGTGCGGCCTCCTAGGAGATGTGCCAGAAGTTACCTGACGATATCCATCACGCATCGCACTAAGATGAGCACTGCGCCTGACCTCAGAATCCACCATAACTCGAGAGGCCTTGGGCTTTCTCCCACGCTTTAGAGTAACTTTAGAAACAGCCGTAAACTCAAATGCTTCAGCAACAGGTTCATCAATATCATCAAAACAAAGAGCTCGAGCTACCGGCCGTTTAACAGGTGTCACTTCCATAGAATGAGTCACAGAAACAGGTGCAGGCAGAAGCTGTAATTTTGGGGATGGAGTGTTGAAAAGAGTCGCCCAGGACTGCTTGTTCAGAAAAGCACCAAGATCAGATCGGAAGCCAAACTTTGGGATATCAGAGATCCCCATAAGCGGTAGTACCTTCTCAAAAGTACGTTTCGACTGCATGACAGGGGGCAGAACAGGCCCAAAAGTAGTTAGAACTTGTCCGATCATCAGAGGAGGCTGCTGCAGTCCCATTGGGTGTTGGAGAACAGCCATTTCAACAGCATCATTCACATTGTTAACTGAATCCTCAGACAGCTGGAGCACGATGGATTCCTGAGACTGAACTTCCTCAACATTATCCTGCTGCAGAACTTCCTGAAACTGTGGGGGCTCATTCTGTGGCTGCCCATTGTCAGGTGCAGGCACATCGTTCCAGACCAGTTCTGGGAACTCAGGCAAGACCCAGTTATGGTTGTTGAACTGCATGTTGCCAGGGAGAGGGTGGGGATTGCCATTGAAGGGCATTGGGTCCTCATCAGCAGGTAGGATATCAGCAAAGTCCGCAGATAGAATATAAACTGGTGCAGACCAAGAGATCCGAACCCCTCCAAAGTCTGCAAATTCTCTGTATGTCACTGATCTCGGAACCATAGTCGGCGCAGGAAAAGACACATAGACCAATGATCGAACCATCATCGGATCATCCTGGTTCCAATGGTGGAAACGACCAAAAGTACTGATAACATCTGCAAGATATTGAGAGCGCCTATAGTCCAAAGGAACGCCTAGCAGCATAACCCATCCCCTTCTAAAACCCTGTGCAGCTCTGTAGTTGATACCTTCATCATGTGGAATAAACCTGACAAATCTATCGTTGCCCAAGTTGAAAGGAGGATGATCAACTAATGCTTGGCGGGCCAGAGCACAACGCAATCTAAACAAACCAACCCCTTGGATCCACGGCTGGGCATCCAACACAGCTCTCTGCAGATTATTGAAGACAAAATCACTGACCATGTTCCGGAAGATGGCAACTTCTTCAGGTAGCGGAGTCGGCTCGACAATGGCGATGGCATACTCCTCATGCTGTCTATCCGGAGCCACCGCCGGTGCAAAGAAGGTGCGAGGCAGGCGCAGCTCCCCTCCATCAATGATGTCGAAGCCATGCGGGAGGAAATCCATCGGGTCCAGCGGGAAGTTGGCCATTGCCGGAGCTGGGGAGGGGTGATCCAAAGCCGAAGTCAAGACGACTGAGGGCGGTGGTGAGGTGGGCGGCAGAAGTGTTGTGGGCGGTGGCTCAACTGGCAATGGTGGGATGGACGGGGTGGCAGGCTTGATAGGACTGGGCATAGACCCCTCCGGGCTAGCTATGGGAGAAATCGAGGAGTCCCGCTCCGATAAACTAGTAGACCGATTAGATACGGTGGATTTGCTCCGTGGGACCCACCTGTAAGAGGGAGATAGACTAGAATCGGAACAGCCCTTTGCCCGGTGCCCCAACCGAAAACATCTACGGCACCTAACCTTGCTGGTGCACGCGCTGGATAAATGCCTCATGGACAAACAATTTTGACATTTCCAGACTTTGAAAACCATGTCATCCACAAAATCATTAAATCTGTCATAATCAATAGGTGATTCCGATGCCCTCTGAGTAATAAACTCCTCATTTCCAATAACAGGTGGAGGGGTAGCTTGAGATCCGGATGCAGCTTGGACCAAATCAAACTGGACCGGGGAAACCTCCTGGGGCTGGGTATTAATCTGGGCTGAAGTGGTCACCTGGGCCGCAGCCGGACCAGCCCGTTCCTTCCCATGCACATGCAGATTCACGTCCGAAATGGCTGGATTAAAAATCCCAGCCGAGGAAATAGCTTGGACATTGACTATTCCGAAAATAATGGGTGGTTCTACCACCGTCCATCGGAGTTCAGTCACCGGCGGTGGAGGCACGATGTCTCTCTCACGAGGCAGCAAAGCGTACCCAGCATCTGAAACCAGATCAACAAGACCTGGCGAAGCAGGATAAGAGTATCCCTTGCAGGCATCATACTGTTGGAATGTAGCGAAAGAAATGTTCCTCGGAGGCCTAGAACCCAAACGTAATGCAGATTTGGAAGGAGGCTTATGCATAGCAAGCAAACCAATAGAAGCACGCCTCTTAGAGGGACTGATGATAATCCACTCCGCATCACACTCTTTCTTCCAAATAGTAAATTCACGTTTCCAATTAGGGCCGCCATTTCCCCACAGATGAAAGTAACATTTGAATTGCAGACACGCGAAAGATCGCAAATGGAGAATAAACATGCCAACACGTTTGCAAGATACCATAAATGAGAATACCTTGTCCGCAATGAGTTGCACAGATAGATCGATTGCAGATCCTCCAGTTGCACATTGCAATGCCGCCGCCACCGAATCCTCATCAAGACGGAATCTATGTCTGCTAAAAGACACAACCATAATAAAATGGTTCGTGTCATTCGAGGGATGAATGGTTTTCCCACAAGATCTAAAAACCTCGTCCGCAAAAGCCACTCCTTTGGAGAAATCCAGATCCAAGGTGGATCCACCATGAGAACCCATGTGAGATGGGTATAGGGTGGTAGATCAGAGAGCGCCGGAGAAGATGGGTGGAGAGAAAACCAAATTTACTGGCTGAGGAGGAAGATCGCCGGGGAGCCTAGGGCGCCGGAGGGAGGAGAGGTGGGACTCTCATAGCCATCGAGAACTAAACGCAAATGTTCTTTGTGTTCTTATTCATTCTTCGAGTATACAAAAATATCATCAATGAACACCACAACAAACTTATCCAAGAACTCCATGAACACCTTATTTGTCATACTCATGAAATAGGCAGGGGCATTTGTCAATCCAAATGACATAGCCGTGTACTCATATAGCCCGTACCTTGTGGTGAAGGCTGTCTTAGGTATATCATGTTCTCGGATCTTCAGCTAGTGGTATCCTGATCGAAGATAGATCTTGGAAAATACTTTAGCTCCTTGTAGCTGGTCAAACAAATCATTGATCATCGGTAGTGGGTACTTGTTCTTGATCGTCACTTCATTCAATGCACGATAATCAACCACCATTCTCAGAGATTTATCCTTCTTCTTAACCAAGAGCACTGGGGATCCCTGTGGTGATGAACTTCGTCGAATGTAACCTTTCTTCAATAACTCCTTAATCTGTTTCTTAATCTCTTCCAGATCATTTGCGGGCATCCGGTATGGTCTCTTCGATATTGGTCCGGTGCCTGGCAACAACTCTATCAAAAACTCAATGTTTCGATCCGACGGCATGCTTGGTAGTTCCTCTGGAAATACATCCGGGTAACCCTTCACTACTGGCACTTCTTCCTGAACAACGCCCGTGAGGGAGTTTACGTGAGTCCTCTTTGTGGTATGCCTGGATACATACTTAATCTTTTTTCCCTCTGGGGTGGTGAGAAGAATTGACCTACTAGTAAAATCAATGTTTCCTCCATACTTCGACAGCCAATCCATACCCAGTATAACGTCCAATCCTTGTGACTCCAAAATTATTAGGTCTAAGGGGAAAACATGGCTGCCAATGTTTAAGGGTAACCGTTCACACCATTGGCTGGCCATATACTCTGCACCTGGTGAGCTTACTATCAAGGGTGTCCTAAGGGCTAAGGTTGGGAACTTAAACCTGTCCACAAATCCCCTTGAAATGTATGAATGTGATGCACCAGTATCAAAAAGAACGAGAGCGTAAATGACTTAACCAAAAACTTACCGATAATTGCATCTGGCTGCTCTTCAACCTCCTCCATGTTCACGTGGTTCACTTGTCCCTTGTTGAAAGGGTTGGGTTTCTTCCGAGAGCTTCCATTGCCATTTCCATTCTTGAGTTCAGGATACTCATTGGCATAGTGTCCAGTTTTCCCGCACTTGAAACAAGTAATGTGACTTTCGTTCTTCTTGGCGGGTGTAGCTGGGTTAGAGCGGTTCTGAATGCTTGCTCCATTCCCATTTCCATTCTTGGGGCCACTATGGTTATGCAAGCTTCCTCCATTGGGGTTATGGCCTCCATGGTTATGGGTATATCCTCCCGAGTTTGGGGTAAAACGAGGCTTCTATTGAGCTCCTGAATAGTATTTCCCTTGTCCATACTTCCTTTTGCGGCTCTCAATTTGCTGCTGCTTCCCTTCAATCATATAATCAGGTTAATGTTTCCATGCCACCATTTACTGGTTGTTTTAGGCCTGATTTATATATTGAATGGGAGTATGAAATAAATGTGGAAAATTTCAAGCTGCGGTTAGTACTTTCAGTTGCTTTGCTTTACTTTGGTGGAGTGAATATTGTCGGTTAAACCCTGATTTTATACCTATTACTTGGGATGATTTAAAACTTGTCATGAGAGATAGATTCATTGATGTTTATTATACTCGTGGCATGATTAAAAATTACAACATTTAAAACTAGGCACTAACACGGTAACAAAATATTATGATGATTTACAAACTACATTGTTGCACTCATTTTTAGAAGAAAGTGAAGAAGATTTGATGAACAGATGTTGGGAAGGATTAAACTGTGATATTCAAGAAATACTAATTCATTAGGAGTGTTATCCTATGGACCATTTGTTTCGTCTTGCTTGCAAAGCTGAACAGGAAATAAAACGACGTGTTGCCCACAAGGAGAACAAGCGCATGGTGCACATTCCAAGTGTTGATACAGATGTTTCTTGAACTACTAGGTGTACTATGACAACCGCATCCGTTGTTGCGAGGACTACATCATCTCTACCATGTGGCACATCACCATCAAGAGTGCCTACATCGTCTGAGTTGATCATAAGAAGTAATGACAAAGGTACAGATTTTCCACTTTCACATGAGAATGATGCATGCCTAGTTAACTTGAATACATCATGTGTTGAGTTACCTATTGATTTGAGTACAGCAACTATTTTAGAGAATCATGTTACTGTCATGAATGCTTCATGTGATTAAACAGTTGAAGTACCAACAATTTTGAGTGCACCCAATGAATTAATTGTTGATGCAAAAGAACCAATGTTTAATCATTCTGATATGACCTCTAATCTTGGTGATGATTCTGTGTCAAATGACTTATTGCATATTTGCTTATCTAAGCATGTTGTAGCATGTAAATTTGATGCATGTAAGGTTCATTCACCAATGTTGGGATGGTTTAATGATGAACATTGTCAATCCTTTGATACGAATAAGAGCTTCACTTATATGTGCAAATTGAGTTGCAATATTTTCATGCCTTCTACTACTTGTGATAATATTTTGGCTTTACATTTTATGAAATACGAAAGTTACTCATGTATACATGTGTCATATGTGAAAAAATCAAGGGAAGTAAAATGGATGACATATACATATACAACTTGTACACCTTGTCTCTTTTGTTAGCCACATTTCCAATTAAGCAACGCTGAGGACGGCTTTGTTTTCAAGAAGGGGAGGATGATGAGGGCATGACTACCTTGTATACGACCAAAAATATTGCATAAATGCATATTTGTGAGGTGATTTCTAATGCAAACTATGCAATAATTTATTTGTTTTACCCAGGACAAAATTACTTGACAGACTTTTGATCCATGTCTAATTGCAGGTGCATGGGACATTTGTACAATCCATATATGAAGATAAGGGAGAAAGAGACGTTACTTGTTGTTCAAAAAGTCCTCTCACGTCACTTTTGGCCCAAGAGAAGATAGAGTCGAAGTCTCTCATGTTCTGGACTCAGATTCGGACTGTACAAACATACCTGACTCAAAATGCTAATAACTCTTTCATACGAACTCCGAATTGGGTGATTCTTTTTTTGGAAAGTAAATTTCATGCACTTTCCAACCCAATTGGATTCACCTTAAAATTTGTTCGGAGCATTGAGTTATTGACGAAACAATCTGACACTACAGCAGAATCCGAGTAAAGCTACAAGTCCAAAGGTGTTACATCACCTCCACTTGGGCTCATTGGCCTTGTACGACTTAGGGTTAGTTTTAGGCTGCCTTGGGATGTCCTCCCACCTCCTTGGCCGCCAACCCTTGCTCCAATATAAGTAGATCTACCTAGTAGCTTTTTCTTTGCGGTTTTATTTAGTTAAAAGTTAGCCATCGCTGCAACTTCGTGTACTTCATTTGTGTCCAACGACCATACCAAGTCTGCTTATGAAACCCCACTTTTATCAATACTTCATCCATATTCGCAATATTCAGATTGCTTAATCATATTCTTTCTTGTTCTTTGATTGCTTGCAGGAATAGACCATCGTGGTCAGGTTGATCGTGTTCCGGCGTTGTCAATAACATCTCGGAGTTGGTTTAGCGGTTGCTAAGGCAGAACATTGTTGCATGTTTGTAGTCAGATCGTCAAAGTCATCTCCACCAAATCGATAGTTATCATCTCATCGAAAGATCGGGCCCCTAGCCTCTATCAAGTGGTATCAGTTTTCAGGTTGCTCGGTGAGAATTTCCAATTATCCCTAGATTAGATTTATTTTTTTACCTATTGTCTAAAGAAAAAGCCACACACAAAACTTACATCTGTTCAACCTTTTTCTAAGCCAGTCCGAGCCTTCGCAATTTTCTTTTCAGTGCTTGTATAGTTGAATTATCGGTTGCATCGTCGTGTCGAGTTGCTGGTCTTAGTGTCTAGTTCGTTTAGAGTTTCGAGTTCTATTCACATTAGTTACGCCGCCGCTGCATCATTATTCCTTCCGCTATCCTCCATCCCATCCATCAATTTCCACCACGTGGTACCCAATGTTCATTGTCATAATCATAGGTGAGGTCGTTCATATCTTTGCTTGATCCAATCTGCATCTTATCTAGTTGTTTTGGTAAGCGAGAGAGAGAAAAAAAGACCCAAAAAAGAGAGAGAGAAAAGTTAGAGAAAAAAAGAAGTGTGAGGAAAAAAGAGAGAAGAAAAAAATCGGATCTATCTAGAGTCAATCTCGTGGCTGAATTCGGATTGGAATCTGTTTTGTGCACTGTTCAGTAAAATAGGCATATCTTGCTCACACGAAGTCCGTTTTTTCTCTGTGAGTACTCAAATTAAAGCTCGCGATTTGCTGCATCTAAATAGTTGCAAAAGCAAGTACAATATTTGACACCTCAAAATTGGCTTCTAAATAGGTCTTTTTGCCCTCCGAAGTTCGTGAACACGGCTTGTTCCTGTTTTTCAGACCAGTTTTAGAATTTTTTCACTCCTCATATCAACTCGGAATTGAGTGATTCTTTTTGCATTTGAAAGCTTGAGTCGGTGCCATTCTTGAGAAAAATTATCAGAAAATTGGCACAAACGTTTCCAGAGGAAAGTTGGAGAGAAAGTTATTGGTATATCCTGCTTGGAAGTTGTTTCACATCATTATCTTTACTGCTATTGTGATCTTTACTTATATCTTGTTGTCTAGAGCTACTTCATGTCCTTTATTGATGCTATTTGTGCTACGCCATGACCTCATTAGTGTTCTAGGCTCGCGTCTCTAGTCTGGTCTAGCCTAGGACCAACACAGTACTGTGGTTGAGCGTTTTTCAACATTGCATCTCTGAATTGGTTATTGCTAATATCTTGCTACCAAATATTTAAGCATTCCAAGCTCCACATATTTCTACACCATGTATACGCATGTTCCCCTGGCAATCGCTTTACTCAATCTTTGGAGTTATTTGACACCGCTGGTTGCCTGTAACCACCTGCTCCATGGTAAGAACTTGTAAGATATTGTTTTTTGTTATATTGTGACCGTTTTACCACCACATCCTAGTAGTTTGTAGGAACATTATTCTCGGATTTTTTTTTCTTCTTTTCTACTAACTATGGCAGGTTCTAGAGTTTTTAGTTTTCGGGCTTCATCGAGGAGATTTCCCATCACCTAAGAAAATACAACAACCGTCACAAGAGGAGCAACAACATCAGAATGCATATAATCAAGTTAATGTTTCCATGCCACCATTTACTGGTCGTTTTAGGTCTGATTTATATATTGAATGGGAGTACGAAATAAATGCTATATTTGCTTCCCATACTTTTGATGAGCGTGGAAAATTTCAAGCCGCGGTTACCACTTTCAGTAGCTTTGCTTTAGGTTGGTGGAGTGAATATTGTCGTTTAAACCCTGATTTTATACCTATTACTTGGGATGATTTGAAACTTGTCACGAGAGATAGATTTGTTGATGTTTATTATACTCGTG
This sequence comes from Triticum aestivum, assembly GCF_018294505.1. NCBI lineage: Eukaryota > Viridiplantae > Streptophyta > Magnoliopsida > Poales > Poaceae > Triticum > Triticum aestivum. The sequence continues at coordinate 274,889,118 of NC_057809.1, read as the reverse complement.
GCATGATTAAAAAATTACAACATTTAAAACAAGGCACTAACACGGTAACAAAATATTATGATGATTTACAAACTACTTTGTTGCACTCATTTTCAGAAGAAAGTGAAGAAGATTTTATGGATAGATTTTGGGAAGGATTAAACTCTGATATTCAAGAGATACTAATTCATGAGGAGTGTTATCCTATGGACCATTTGTTTCGTCTTGCTTGCAAAGCTGAATAGGAAATAAAACGACGTGTTGCCCACAAGGAGAACAAGCGCATGGTGCACATTCCAAGTGTTGATACATATGTTTCTTCAACTACTAGGCGTACTATGACAAACACATCCATTGTTGTAAGGATTGCATCATCTCCACCATGTGGCACATCACCACCAAGAGTGCCTATATCGTCTGAGTTGATCATAAGAGGTAATGACAAAGGTACAGATTTTCCACTTTCACATGAGAATGATGCCTGCCTAGTTAACTTGAATACATCATGTGTTGAGTTACCTATTGATTTGAGTACAACAACTATTTTAGAGAATCATGTTACTATCATGAATGCGTCATGTGATCAAACAGATGAAGTACCAACAATATTGAGTGCACCCAACGAATTAATTGTTGATGCAAAAGAACCAATGTTTAATCATTTTGATATGACCTCTAATCTTGGTGATGATTCTGTGTCAAATGACTTATTGCATGTTTGCTTATTTAAGAATGTTGTAGCATGTAAATTTGATGCAAGTAAGGTTTATTCACCAATGTTGGGATGGTTTAATGATGAACATTGTCAATCCTTTGATATGAATAAGAGCTTCACTTATATGTGGAAATTGAGTTGCAATATTTTCATGCCTTCTACTAGTTGTGATAATATTTTGGCTTTACATTTATGAACTATGAAAGTTACTGATCTATACATGTGTCATATGTGCAAAAATCAAGGGAAGTAAAAATGGATGACATATACATATAGAACATGTACACCTTGTCTCTTTTGTTAGCCACATTTCAGATTAAGCAATGCCGAGGACGGTTTTGTTTTCAAGAAGGGGAGGATTATGAGGACATGACTGCCTTGGATACGACCAAAAATATTGCATACATGTATATTTGTGAGGTGATCTCTAATGCAAACTATGCAATAATTTATTTATGTTATCCAGGACAAAAAATACTTCATAGACTTTTGTGCCATGTATAATTGCAGGTGCATGGGACATTTGTACAATCCACATATGAAGATAAGGGAGAAAGGGACGTTTACTTGTTGTTCAAAAAGTCCTCTCACGTCACTTTTGGCCCAAGAGAAGATATAGTCCAAGTCTCTCATGTCCTGGAGTCACATTCGGACTGTACAAACATACCCGACTCAAAACGCCAAAACCTCTTTAATACGGACTCCGAATTGGATGATTCTTTTTTTGGAAAGTAAATCCATGCACTTACCAACCCAATTGGATTCACCTTAAAATTCGTCCGGGGTGTTGAGTTATTGACGAAACAATCTGACGCTGCAGCAGAATCCGAGTCAAACTATAAGTTCAAAGGTGTATGACTTAGGGTTAGTTTTAGGCTGCCTTGGGATGTCCTCCCACCTCCTTGGCCGCCACCCCTTGCTCCAATATAAGTAGATCCATCTAGTAGCTTTTTCTTTGGGGTTTTATTTAGTTAAAAGTTAGCCATTGCTGCAACTTCGTGTACTTCATTTGTGTCCAACGACTAGACCAAGACCGCTTATGAAACCCCACTTTTATCAATACTTCATCCATATTCGCAATATTCAGATTGCTTAATCATATTCTTGCTAGTTCTTCGATTGCTTGTAGGAATATACCTTCATGGACAGGTTGATCGTGCTCCGGCGTGGTCAATAACCTCTTGGAGTTGGTTTAGCGATTGCTAAGGTGGCACGTCGTTGCATGTTTGTAGTTGTATCGTCAAAGTCGTATCCGCCAAATCGATAGTTATCATCTCATCAAAAGATCGGGCCCCTCGCCTCTATCATTGGATCACCGCCATTCCACTCGGAGAAGCTTGGGGAGTCCTTGCAGGACGCACCACCACTGACAGGCAAGTTGGACCGCCCTGAGCCAGAGGGCTCGGCCTCACAGTTTTTGCTACGACCTTTGTCGAAGAGACACGGGTCGCCTGGCGGGGAGAGGCATCTTTCATTGGTGTGTCGGCAGTCGTCACTCTCTCCCTAACGGCATCTGGGTTCGGCGGGTCAACGCTCACTTCATCATCTATCTGGATAACCTCAGCCGGGGCTGCAAAAATTGACGAAGTCATCAAAGTTCAGTTGGGCAAAGACATAACCATACGGGTAAAGCGATGCAACATACCTATGGAGGTAGCGGCGTCGACCGCATCGGCATCACTCGGGCCAGGCTTGCGCGCGTGTGGGTCTGCTGAGGTGGTCGAGGTGTCGTTGCTGCAAAGTCAAACCAACACTCGGTCAGTAACTGAATGGATTCAAAGAAGGACAAAGAATCAGAGAGAACACTTACTTGGAGGCCATAGGCACTGCCACTTGGATCCGCGGCACGGAAGCCTTCGGAGCCTTGGAGGAGATCTACTTGGGCTACTTCTGTGCCGAGCTCTCAGCCTCGGCATGGGCGTGCTTGGAATTCCGAGTCGCATGGCCGGAAGCAGCCGGCTACTGAACTTCTCCTCCCTTGCCCTTCGGGCCATGCAACACCTTGGAGCGGGGTTCTTTGGGGGTCCTCATAGGACGGGGAGGACTCAGCCTCGTCCCCCTCCTCCGAAATCTCTTCTTCTTCATCGGCGTCATCGTCACTCTCATCATCATCGGACCTCTCCGAATATTGCTGCTCGGTGTCACTCGTCGGATCCTGAGGCGAGTGATCCACCACGGGAATCCTAGAGATCAGGTTCTGTAAGTCTTGAGAAGCAAACACAGGCAAATGTGAAGATCAACTATACAAAAGACAATCTACAAATGAACCGACTGAATTGAAGACAAATACCTCGATGGGCGACGGGTCCTTGTGAAAGGCTGGCACCAGTTGAGTCCCCTATGAGGTATCATGGGCGCAGGTGATGGCCTTGATCTTGGCGCCCACCTCCTTCTTGGTGAGGTCTTGTAGATGCACCCAAGTGGAGACACCCGGCCCCTCGTACAGTCACATTGGGTGGGCCCTGGCCTGTAGCGGCTAGATGCATCGACTGAAGAAGGTCTCCAGCAGGTCCATCCCATTCACCCCACTGTTCAAAATGCCAATTAATGCGTTGGACAGGATGCCGACACCCACCTTCTGCTACTTCTCCATGCTGAGGGCCGGCGGAACTCATACCCTCTCGGTCGTGTACGGCAGAAGGCCCGACTGACTATTGGCACTAGGGATGTCCTTGCAATAGAACCAAGTTCCCTGCCACCCCTTAATGGAGTCGGAAAAGCTCATCTTGGGAAATGATCTCCCCCCGCGCACCTGGATGCCCAGACCCCCGCACAGCTAGATGACCTGAGTTTTCTCACCAGTCGGCGAGTCCTTCACCGACATCGACCAACAGGTGAAGATGTGTTTGAAGAGACCCAAGTGGGGATAGCAGCCCAGAAAGCTCTTAGAGAGGGAGACGAAAGCCGAATGGTAGATGATTGCGTTGCGAGGAAGATGGTGGAGTTGAGCACCAAAGAAATCAAGGAGCAACCGAAAGAAAGGGTGCGGGGGCATTGAGAAACCTCACTCAATGTTGGTGACAAGCAGGACACGCTCATCCGCTTCAGGCGTTGGCTCGATCTCCCCCATGCCTGGGCGTCGCCACTCATCGCGCGGGATCAGCCCCTCCTCCGCCAAGTCCTCCAGTCGCCGGGCGGAGATGCGCGATGGGAGCCATTCCCCCGATGCGTCGCCGATCGCCGTAGCGCCCGAGGCGGAGGAGGTGGCTTTCCTCGCCTTCTTCGCCCTCTTTTCCTTCGTCGTGGAGCCCTGCACCATCGCCGTGCACTCGGGTGGAGAGAAGAAGCGGAGGAGCCGAGAGGAGAGGAAGGGCATCTAAGGCTTGAAGCCTCACCGCCGAGCCTTTTATATCAACAGACAAAATCACGGAGCAAATCACTCACCGCCAGTCCCCAGATTGAGGGCCCGAGCGGCAGTGCTTTGCGGAGGACAGACACAACATGTGGCGGAGATCGTGCATGCAAATCGAGGAGCCACGCCCTCATTTTCCCACCAGCGCACGATGTTACCGCTTGAGCGTCAGAACACGTGAATTCAAATCCCATGATTTCCAGGCCGAATCAATCTGATTGATTGCCCACACCTCCTTTCCTAAAGGACACACGTCAGCCCGACTGACCACCCTCCGTGAGGACCCGTGCACTCAGCCATGTTAAACATCCGACTGAAGTCCACTTCAGGATCCTTATGTGACGAGCTTGACGCCCCTCTACAGGTTCGCTTGGCCCTCTTGGTAGGCTCCAAGGCGCATGACTTGTAAACCTAGACTCGTAGAAGGCCTGCACTGGCGTTCCTCTGGGATAAGATTAGCGTCTCTCTGGAGAGTCAGACAATGCGCCAGCATCGCCCCTCCAGTTGCCATGGCATGCCCTCACTCGGGCCCCTAGTCCATCTCGAGAGAGAGAGAGAGAGAGACAAAGCGAATGCCACCGGGTTTTTACTCAACGATCAACAACACCCGGTCATGTAGGAAAAAATTAACGTCCAGAATTTGTTGCGTTTTCATCCTAGGAACAATGAATCACGACTCGGAAATATATTTTGAGTGATCCTGTGGCACTTAGATTTAACCGAAGGATTAGTTCGCCTATCCTACGAAATCCCAATCGATCCGGGGGCTAATGATGTGGTCACCTATTACAGGTAGGGTTAAGGACCCATCATTCGGGACCCACATGGGGCCCATCATCATCATCATAGGTAGGTCCCTAGACCATGCCAGCATTCGTATGCGTATAGCAGGAGGATCACTGGGGCGACTCTATGGCACTCGGACGGTCACGTGTCACTCGGCTGACGATCAACCACATAGACGTACATGGCGAGAAGGAGTTGTGAGAGCTGCAATAGTTGAGGGATCCTAAGTCGTCCACTAAATATAGTTATAACTACTGTTACCTGTAACTCCTGTAGTATAGGCTCATTACACTAGTAACCGCCTCATTCAATGGCATTAATGGCCCCGATTGTGTGGGAGACATGGGGCTGATGTGCACTCTATATAAGCCGCACTCCTCTCCATAGCCGGGCAAGTTCAACTCTGTAATCCTATCTATCATATCAAAGCAAGCCTCAGGGCACGAGACGTAGGGCTTTTGCCTCCACCGAGTGAGGGGCCTAAACTTGTTAAACACCGTGTGTTACACCTACGCCGTAGCTAGATTCTGCCCCTTATTCGTACCCCTAGTACACACTGTTAGTATCATAACCCCGACACCGAGGGCTGCCTCCCTAACCCTTTACATATATATATATATATATATATATATATATATATATGTGATGAGGGAGAGGAGAAACACACACCATGATTCCCTAGCCGTGTGCGACGCCCCTCTCCCTCTAGTTCATCCTCGGTCATATTTTCATAGTGCTCGGTGAAGCCCTTCGGAGATAGTTGCATCACCACCAATACCACGCCTCATGCTACCGGAACTCATGTACTACTTTGCCCGTCTTGCTTGATCAAGAAGGCGAGGACGTCATCGAGATGAACGTGTGCTGAACTCGGAGGTGTCATACGTATGGTACTTGATCAGGCGGATACGAAGGTGTATGACTACATCAACCGCGTTGATAAAGGCTTCTACTTAACGGTCTATGAGGGTATGTAGACACATTCTCCCCTCTCGTAGCTATGCATCTCCATGGATAGATCTTCCATGTGCGTAGAATTTTTTTTCCATGCAATGTTCCCCAACACAATTTGCTGCAATTTTTTTTAACTATTTGCTGCAATTTTTTGACTATTTGCTGTAGAGCAACAGCCCCACAGTCCTTTTATTCCAGAAATTTTTGCCCAAGCCTTTTTAAATCCACTCCCACCAGGAGTCGAACCCAGGACCTGGGGTGCTACTAAGGTCGCTACAACCACTAGGCTACAGGCCCATTCACCTATTTGCTGCAATTGGGGCTCTCTCTTGTTCGAAAAGGGATTTGGCAACTCGATTTGGTGTACTCTTTGCTGGAATGGGGGTTTTGCATCGTAGAGCTGCTGCTATGTCAACTGGTATCATCAGACTATTTGCTGCAGTTGGGGTCTGCTGAGTTGGGGCATCAGAGATGGCCAATGTAGAAGGGCTAGAGTCTACTAGAGTTGTGCATGTTTTCTAGGTCTGGTGATATTGCAATTACACCTAATGGGCTATTTGATTTATCAGGTGTCACTACCTTTTCCAAATACTTTGTTCGTGCTCCTTCACGATGAGCAATCGCCCCCTTCCTTTTGAAAATCTGATACACAAGAACAACATTTGAATAGATAAATATGGTATGATGACAGATGGAATACATACTGAAAATGGATAGGCAGGGTGTAATCACATACATGATGTTAAACTAAGCAAATGGTAGTGCAACAAAGTATAAGCAATGCAAAGCAGCAGTTGCATGATATGTGCGACCAATATAACCTTGCAAAGTTAGAGCAAGCACCTTGATGGGTGAATAAGATAGGGCATCTGCCTCTGACTCCTCCACTAGGGAGCTTAGGTACCCCACTAGCTCAGATTCATTGTTAGGATCATATTCTGAACACGAATCTGTAGGTGGAGAGCATTTGCATTGCATTGCATCCAGACTGGATCTCAGTCCCTTAATGCCAAGTTTGACAGCCATGGCATTGTTCTGCTTTATTCTTTTCATGTGCGCAAGCTCATAATCATTATGATGTTGTTCAGTATCTGACATTCATGAAAACATAAAAAGTAGTCAGATTATCTATGGAATGCATTGCAGATTCAACTCGAAGAGTGTCTCCCTACAAATCATTGTGTATACAAAGTTCATCCCCCTGACCATGCTGACCAGACCACATGCAGAAATACAAACCTCTTATGTCTCTATAATGGGCGGACACACATTTCAAAACTGAAGTAGGAACATTGGAATCATATCAAATTCGTATTTGAACAAATAAACTAAGGAATTATGAGTGGCATAATGTTTAGCTTCAAGGGTGGAGTGCTGGTAGTGCGACACAAAGCAAGTTGGCAGATTGTATTCCATGTAAAAGACTCTAGTCTATGTAAAAGGTGGATATGACACTTTTATTTCTATATAATGCAGTGTTCATTGCCCATGCATGATGGAAGAGATCACACAGAGAAATACTATTCACCCATGTCTACAGCTCCAGTATTTTGAAATAGGGTAGTCCACCCTAAAAGAATATTGACAACAAATATGACAAGGCAAGCATAGAGGTAGTGAATCAATCATTACTCGTGAGCTTACTAGGACAAGTATGCAGAATTGTAACAAGAGTAAGAGACCGTCCAAAATCTGAATCAAGAAGTTGGTCTAGCACTTATTGTTTGCAACTAATCGAAGTGAATAATTGGATATCATATCTAATGAGTAAGAAAGACAAGTAAAATTGTCAACAAAAGCTGGTTTGCAGTAATAATCTGGGTCAATGTCACTATGACCAATAATCCAACATGACTAGTGTATGTTCCTAGGGCCAGAATTTTTAAACCATGTGAACTTTACAGGTACTAAAGATTACTGAAATATCTAAACCATTAAGTGTAGGTAGCACTCAGTACAAAACAAACCCTAACAAGAGTCCTGACTAATGAGTAATGAATCAATTATAAATGGGTGATTGGGAGTGGCTGCTGAGTGTTGAGGACGTATCTCAGGATAAATCGGGTTGGCTTAGTGGGTGCTGCATGCGTGAGCCCTGAATGGACTAGGAAGGTAGGCACGGCGGCGCGCCCGGGCAGTGGTGATGCTGTTGGGCGAGCAGCTCCTGGCCTCCTATCAGTCTGCTGTATCCTCCTAAAGTCATGTCGTCCGGGGATGGCAAGTCGCCGATGAGGCAGGCGGATGGGGGCGAGTAGAGATCGGAAGTGCTGCAGAATAGAGGGGAATCGAGGTTTGGGCTGTCCCAAAATCCCAGGGTGGGCCGCGGCCCACCGTGGCCATCTTGTAAATCCACACCCTAGCGGCGTACATCCAATTTTGAAACTAAATTAGGAACATTTAGCTGACCAATTAAATGACTCATTTTAATAATATCATATTCGTATTTGAACAATTAAGCTTATTTAGCTTGATAGGTGGAGCAGTGCTATTATGACACGAAGCACGTAGGTTGATCGTATAGTGATCATAAAAGGGGGGAACCCTAAGCATACCAATTAAACCCTATTACGACTGTGCCATGGCAGAATTGAAGCTGCAAAGCACAAAAATGCTACTTAGCAACCATTGTTTGCTTCGAACTAAGAACTAAATTCTAAGAGCTGAAAAGAAAGTACAGTAACCAAGTTACGATCTATTTTCTAGTTGAGATCCAAAAGTTGAGTAGATAAAAGTAGTACTACCTCTCTTGCGGCCGTGTGTAGGCATTTGGGGTGTGATGGTTGCCGGTGGCGTGGAAGCAGATCTGCGATGGTAGGTGATACAAGTGCAATATGGATGGTAGATATAGGTTTTTGTAATCTGAAAATATAAAAACAGCAAGGTAACTAATGATAAAAGTGAGCGAAAATGGTACTGCAATGCTTTGAAAAAAGGCCTAGGGTTCATACTTTCACTAGTGCAAGTTCTCTCAACAATAATAACATAATTGGATCATATAAGTATCCCTCAACATGCAACAAAGAGTCACTCCAAAGTCACTAATAGCGGAGAACAAACGAAGAGATTATTGTAGGGTACGAAACCACCTCAAAGTTATCCTTTCTAATCGATCTATTCAAGAGTCCGTAGTAAAATAACACGAAGCTATTCTTTCCATTCAATCTATCCTAGAGTTCGTACTAGAATAACACCTTAATACACAAATCAACCAAAACCCTAATGTCACCTAGATACTCCAATGTCACCTCAAGTATCTGTGGGTATGATTATATGATATGCATCACACAATCTCAGATTCATCTATTCAACCAACACAAAGAACTTCAAAGAGTGCCCCAAAGTTTCTACTGGAGAGTCAAGATGAAAACGTGTGCCAACCCCTATGCATAAGTTCACAAGGTCACGAAACTCGCAAGTTGATCACCAAAACATACATCAAGTGGATCACGTGAATATCCCATTGTCACCACAGATAAGCACATGCAAGACATACATCAAGTGTTCTAAAATCCTTAAAGACTCAATCCGATAAGATAACTTTAGATGGAAAACTCAATTCATCACAAGGAGATAGAGGGGGAGAAACATCATAAGATCCAACTATAATAGCAAAGCTTGCGATACATCAAGATCATGCCAAATCAAGAACATGAGAGAGAGAGAGATCAAACACATAGCTACTGGTACATACCCTCAGCCCCGAGGATGAACTACTCCCTCCTCATCATGGAGAGCGTCGGGATGATGAAGATGGCCACCGAAGAGGGATTCCCCCCTCCGGCAGGGTGCCGGAACGGGTCTAGATTGGTTTTTGATGGCTACGGAGGCTTGCAGCGGCGGAACTCCCGATCTAGGTTTCTTTCTGGAAGTTTGGGTATATATAAGAGGTGTTGGAGTCGGGAACAAGTCAGGGGGTCCCCAAGGCGGCCACGTGGTAGGGGGCACCCCCCACCCTTATGGATGCCTTGGGACTCCTTTGGCCCATCTCCGGTACTCCGTGGGCTTCTTCTGGTCCAAGAATTATCTCCATGAATTTTCAGGTCAACTGGACTCCATTTGGTTTTCCTTTTCTGCAATACTCAAAAACAAGGAAAAACAGAAACTGGCACTAGGCTCTAGGTTAATAGGTTACTCCCAAAAATCATATAAAATACCATATTAATGCATATAAAACATCCTAGATGGATAATATAATAGCATGGAACAATCAAAAATTATAGATACGTTGGAGACGTATCAGTAGACGGATGCATTGGGGGATATGTCCCATTGCGATGGACGAGAAGGTCGTTGGAGCTGCCCTGGCAAGGAGGACGAAGGTGCCAATGAAGCGAGAGGACGTGATGCAAGGCTCCTGGTCCGTCGTCGTGGATGAGAAACGTCCATCTCTAGAAGTGGACGACACGGTCTTGGTAGGTGCTCTGGCATGGTGGAGGACGACGGTGATGGATGGGGTGGCGTACGGAGGAGGTTGGTGGGGGGATGGTGCTCTAGCGCGGACGGTGTATGAATAGGACAATGGAGGGTACGGGGAACATGTGTTTGGGACGCGCCTATCTAAAATATGGGAAAGTTATGAACTTAGCCCCCGTTTAAAATTTGGACGTCTCGTCAGCGGGGGATAGGACGGTAATCTCACATCTCCCCAATATTTGCCCAGAGCGATTTTGGGCTAGGAGAGGGTGTTGTGGCACCCACTGTTGGCGCCCATGGTGTATGAACGGGGCTGACAGGTAGGGCGGTCATGTCTCGTATGAGTGAAGTTAGAAACCTCCCCCTATTAAAAATATTTTCCTACATTGATTTCGGCCGAGTCGAGTTTGTTTTGCTGCCCACCGTGTATGAATGGGGAAATGGAGGGAGAAAGAGAGGTCTTTCGGACGAGCTTCAATCAAATGTGTTTTGCCGCCCATGTTTCGCGCCCACCGTGTCTGAATGGGCTCAAAGGCAGCTGTGTCACATCTGATTGAAGTTACTAACCTACCCCTATTGATAGTAGTGGAAATCGGGCCGATGGGTCGTCCTTGCAATGGGTAGATAGTAATTTCCATCTCAGAAATACTGGCTTCGGGCAGCCGATGTGGGAGTGGATGCTTTGCCGATTCTTTCAAATTTTGGGACAATAAGCATTCACATTTACCCCGACAACTAAATTCGAATCCATTTTGTATTCTTATACGAATCTTTATAAGTCAATCTATGTTTTCTTACAAATCTTCAGAAGCACAACAAAGATGTATTCCACTATCCTATATGAATATGATTTACAATGTTGATACTCGTATTCAGAAGGTAGAATCCAATTTAAGGTGAATTCAAATATGTGAAACCACTTTATGTCCAACTCAAGTGTAACATCTATGACACATGCAGCATATAGTGTACTCCCATTTATATATTACACAAGCGATGTCTCAAGATTCGAAATATTGAGTCAATCAACCAATAATGTACAAAACTAACAGACATATAAACACTTGTAGAGTATATGGATCAATAATATCAACTAACATACATAAGCCAGGCCGATGTACTTTTTTTGCTAGAAGAGCGTCATTTTTTAGCAAAGCTAGTACAACATCTTGGCCCTTTCAGATGTGTGCCACTTAAGTACTACATATACTACTATTATTGCTGCATGCACATTCAGCCCGATTGACATATTTGTAGGTCTGGCATAACAAACAAAACGGAATATCTTTGCCTCAGCAAAAAAATGAAATGTCTCACAGTCTTATCAATTAATACAGACTCATGCTAAAAAATATAGACCAAAAAAGAAAAAACAATTATTACATCATCTCTACAACAAAAGGTTTGATTGATTATATGAACAAACAACACAAAGGTTATTCAACGATGGAAAAAACATTTCAGCTATGATTTACCAAGTGGGATTTTAATTTCCTTTTTTCCTTCAGGACCTTAACAATGTGGTCAGTCTCAGCTTGCTTCGTTTTGAAATCCACCAAATATTTAATGGTTGTCTTGAGTACTACTTGTGATTGTGTTGTTTTCTTCCTCAACATGTCAACTTCATCTCTAAGTGTAGAAGCAGAATCTCTTCCTACCAATAGTTTAACCTCTCGAGCATCAGCAGTTGGCAATTCATGATGCACTATTGGGCCGGTGCCACTGCTCTGAGATGATACAACGTCCATGGGGACCTCGCTCTTTAATTTTGGGCTAACCTGTTTTGCCATTAAATTTCCGATTGCATTCAGAAAAGTTGAAGTTAGCAAAACATCTCAACTGGGAGTTAGAATAGCAACCTAGTTAAACAAACAAAGAATTAAAGAGTTTTGATTGGATGCTCAAAAGTAGTTATTAACATCATTGCAACCGGTTGCAGTAGCAAAGCAGTTAAATAAACATGTTTTGCAAAAGGTACCTATTGTGGCATTCCAGTTTCTCTTGGATGCTAAAAAGTTGAGTAGCTAGTAACTTGATTAGAGCAACCAGTTTGATAGAGGCAAAGGTGTCCCGATGTTTCGATGAGAAATATATCGTTTTTCTGTGGGAGTCGACTTTGACAATCCGACTACGAACGTGCGAAGACGTCGCGCCTTAGCAATCGCTAGACAAACTTCCGAGGGGTTATTGACCACGCTGGAGCACGATCAACCTAACCACGAGGGTCTGTTTCCTGCGAGAAAATGAAGAACAAGCAAGAAACTGAGATTGCAATCTGGATATTGCAAATATAAGAAGAAAGCTTTATTGATCAAGGTGGGGTTCTGTGACGCCTTGGTTTAATCGTTGAACACAAACGAAGTACACGAAGTTGCAGTGTAGCGACCCGACCCGAATGGATCAAGTCTATGTGCTTACGTGTCATCCCTGGATCGGTATGCTGACACACACAGTACTCGAAGGATTTATAGCAGAGGTAAATCACATGTATAAAGTAACGTAAATACTATTACCTCAATCCATATAGCGAAAGCAACAAGGTTGTGGATTCCCATCAACACCAACGGCAAAGTTGAGTGTAGAAATCGTAACCCTAACGTATTACTTACTCGTCGTAAGAAACCTGCAACATGAGACGTTGCAGCCCGAAACGGGCCAGTACATTGAACGTACTGGCAAATTCACACCATAGAGAAAATGATGAACAATGGCTACCACTATATGCATATTTGGCTGGTGGAAAAGCTCTATGGTTATAAGGTTTTGCGTAAAGCCAATTTTTCCCTACTGCAAAGGAATAAATTTATTTAACTATCATGGTGGTTGTGAAACATTGAGAATGGTTGACAACATTCTCAATCCCAATTAAAAATAATTAAAACCCAACAACATTAATTAGAAGTAACATGTTGAGATTCACATGATATTCAAGTACTAGATACTCAAGTTGTCCATAACCGGGGACACGGCTAAGCATGGTTAGTTTATACACTCTACAGAGGTTTGCGCACTTTTCCCCACAAGATTCGATCACCTCCGTTTGGTTTCTCGCACTACATGGTGTTTGAGAAGACAGATGACCGAGACACAGTCTTTCAGAAGGGCTAGCACCTTACATGTGGGGTAGACTGTACCACCTACAACCCCTACATCTGCTAGTCCACCCCGTAAGAGTTCGCACAACTTAGTCAACTACGCCAGAGCCCATAGTAGCATGTGGCTGCACACGGAAGTTTCTAGCATGAAAGATCTTATGATCCCTTTGAGCCTGGGTGGCGGTCCGAAAAAACAGGCAAGTCCTGATAGACATCAGGTGCCTCAATCCACCCAGATGTGTGTTTAAGTTGCCACCTTAGATAAACCATTAAAATTATCAACTCACATCTGTCATGGATATCACTCACCCAATCCACGTCTACTAGCATAGCATGGCATAATAAGCAAACGTAGAAGTAACTCCCAAAGGTTTCATAATAATACAGGTAATAGGTACTACCTCATCTACTTCCCATCCCACAGTTTAATTAGGTCCTAATCATGCAATGTGTGAGGATTGATCTAATGCAATAAAACTGGGATGTAGAAAAGGTATGGTCAAAGTGTGAACTTGCCTGCAATGTTGATGAAGATGATTCGCACTCAAAACTCGTGATAGATCTACTCGTCACACTCCGGTCAATCTATCGTAAGCAAACAATAGTAACCACACAATAAGTACTCATCTAATGCACAGGTAAAACTCGAACAAGAGAACGAACCAGATAGTTCAACTTAAGAACTCCGGTTGCAAAGAAAGAACGAACCGAACAAACGACGGAAAACAAACGGCGGAAGAAAACAACTCGGTTCTAGCAAGTTGAAACTAGGTCAAATTTTACCGGGGCAAAAACTTGTTCAAGTTGATTAGACGGAACGGCGGTTTCGAGACGAAACTCCAGGCGCTTGAATCACCTGATTCCGATAAACGAGCGAGAAGATAAACTAGAACGATGATCGGATCTGAGATCGCGATCGCAGAATAAATCCGACGAGAAGAAAAAGAAGAACGGTTAAACGAACGGGCGTCGTTAACCGGGAAGAATCCGGTGATCATGTTCGTTAGGACGAACGGTCCAAAGGCAACTAAATCGGAAAAGAAAACGAATCCGATCTAGGGTTTCGGAGAAGAAAACCGAAATGAAAAACCGATCTAGAAAACGAATCAGAAGAGAAGAAAAGAATCGGAATGATTAGAAGAAAACGATCCGATGAAAAGAAGAGATGCGGCGCGGGGCTACCTCCGGCGAGGTCTCCGGCGAGGGGCTCCGGCGGCGGCGGCAAGGTGCGGCGGCGGCGGCGGTGACGCAGGGCGCGGGCGGCGCGCGGGTGAGGGGTGGCGCGGTGCGGGGTGTGGTGGAGCTCTAGGCTTTGGGTTTGATGATTTAGAGGGGGGGTGCTTGGGTATTTATATTGGGGAGGGGCGGGTTTACTTGGAGGAGGGATCAAGGAATTGGAATAGGAGTAGGAAAGATCTAGAAAAAGAAACGGAATAAACGAGAGTAGGACAAAAGTCCTACTAGGACTTCCAAAAGACAACGGCGGCGGCTCCCTAGAGCCTGGGCGCTCGCGCGATGGCCTCCTGGCCTTGGCCGGCGGCGGCTTGGGCCTTTGGCCCAAGGCGCTGAGGATTTTTTTTAACAGATTTCGCGCACAGAAAAACTCAGAAAAGAAAATCTAAACGGGCTCCAAAATTACTAAAGTAAATTTTCCCCGACTCCTAAAAATGAGTCGAACAAAATGAACTTTTCTCCGGACCTAAAATGCAATTTCCGAAAATGCGCATTTTTCCCTATCCAAAGAAAAACAAACAAACACCGGAAAACGAAATTTGATCTATTTATTAAATCTTCATTTTCCCTATATTTTGGGAAAGTCATATTATTCCCTCTCTTATATTTTTTTGACGTCGGAAAAATAATTGAAGATGAAATAAATAAATCAAATGATCCTCTTTTCCAATTCGAGAAAACTCTCAAATAATAAAATAACGAAATCTCCAACTCTCTCCGAAGGTCCTTGAGTTGCGTGAAATTTCTAGGATCGACCAAAAAGCAAGAAAATAAGATATGCATGACGATCTAATGTATAACATTCCAAATTGAAAATAAATTTAAAAGATCTTTGAATTTAATTCTTTGAAACTCCCAACTCATATTTCATAATTTGAAGAAGTCATTTTATCTTCTCTCGTGAAAATCATTGAGTTGCATAAAGTTTCAGAATTGGAAAATATTTCCCAATGGAATTCAAATATTTTTCAAACACCCTTTTCATTTTAAATGGAAGAAGTCATGTCATCTTCTCTCTAGGGTTTTGTGTTGAAAGGAATTTGAATTCATGGAGATCAGAAAGCAAATATGAAAGTTTGGGAAAGTCCTTTTATTCCCTCTCATTTAACTTTCAAAAGTTTCGAATTCACTCACTTTCAGACAATCAATCAAACAATCAATCAAATCTATCTATTTATTATAACATTCCAAAATTTAGAATTTTGGGATGTTACAAACCTACCACCCTTAAAATGAATCTCGTCCTCGAGATTCGGAGAGGCTAGCAAGAAAAGGTTAGGGTTTGGGGGTCTCCTCAAAATCCATTGATCATCATAGGGGTCTGGGGTGCTACCACCCTTAGAAGCATGGTTACTGTTCCATCGAAACTCATATACTTCATCCATATTGTTAACAGTGTCGGTCTTCTTAGATCTTCGAGAAAATTCCTTCTCTGGGCTCTTCCAGTAGTGGCATAACCTTTTTCTCATTTCTTCTGTCCTTTCCTCTTGGTAAGGTTATTCCGAGATTGGGTCTTCTTAGCTGATGGGTCGGGCGCCAAAAATAAACAACTATCGATATCTCATGGTGGTCAACAATTTATGGTTTCTCCTGCAGGAAATGGGTCTGGGTTGATCCTCACCGTATAACCTACGGTTGGCAAAAGTTGCCTTGTACAAGGGAAAAAATACCTATACCATGCTAAGGTTTAAACAAGGTTTTGATCGTCGTCTCTCCACTATAGGTAAGTCACTCAGATTTACCATCCCATATAGCAAGGCGAATAATAAGAGTAAGTCGGTATGGTGATCAATCCATCCCGCACCCAAATCATTACCATGTATACAGTTTAGCGAATCTTGCATTGTAACACTCGGTCATCCTCACAAGCATTGCAGAATTTCTCTCGTCGACGAACCAAGTTCGGATTAGTCCATTGATTCTGCAAGCCAGACAAACAACTATCGTTCCTTCAAAACTCTCAGGTTTTGTGTTACTCCTATAAGATCGTCTATCGGCAAAGGTATATCCTCTTCCATGGTCCTTCCTTCAGCAAGAATGTGCTTGCTTCTTGGCAGGTTCTGGGGCCTGTGGGTTATAGCCCATCTCCTCACTTGTAATCCTTGAACTCATCTTCGAGCAACTGATCATTATTCCAACTTCCAACTTCCTAGTATTCTTAAATCCATCCAATTGTACTATCTTCCTTCCTTCTATTGGCACCAAACTAGGACATGATTACTCAGACTCATCATGGAATTTCCATTGATCCATATTTCCAACATCATACCTCCTTTATATCCAATAGTACCTCATCTCTTCATCCTCGTGGGATATCCCTCATACCGGGATAAAACTTATACTTATGAAGTCCATATTCCACTTCGTGGAACATCATTATCCTTTCCAGGGTCATGCGTCCTTACAGGGGAATACTGGCCATCTCTGCATGGCACTTCTTCAACTGGGAAGCGTGAAACACATCATGAACTCCTAACAGTCCTTCGGATGACTCCAACTTGTTGGCCACTTCTCCCATACGCTCCATAACTCGGTATGGTCCTACAAATCTCGGGGCTAACTTTTACCTTAACTCCAATTCATTTATCTCCTCGCAGAGGGAACACATGAAGACATGCTCTGTCTCCAATTTCGTAGACTACCTCCTTGAGTTTTTTTTTTAGTCTACATAACTCTTCTGCCTGGACTGAGCTACCTTAAGTCGATCTCGAATAAACTTAACATTCTCTTCTGACTCCTTGCTCACATTTGGTCCAAACAACTGACGGCCTCCAACTTCATCCCACATACTCTTGGGGTATCACACATATCGAGACAAAATTCATATTCATTTTGTCCGAAATCCACTCAGTGGAGTATCCTTATCTTTTGCAGGGATCATTGGTTCTTACAGGGTACTACCACCCTTAAAATGCACAAACCTTCCATAGACCATATTTCTCTTGTCCTCAAAAATGGTCAAAATCCTTCTTCATAGAGTAACAACTCATAAAATCCATATCAGTACCAACGATGCTACTTTATTCATTCTCAAATGTTTACAGTCTCTCGCTTCTCCATTACATGTCTCAACTCAACACCTCAATATAAAAGAAAAATGTTCTCACTTCTACTACTCCATTTCTTTTGTTGCAAACTCAACTATCTAGCACAAGTTTCCTTCTCCTTGGGGCATTTTCTGGCAAAGTGCCCTGCTCCATTACAACTAAAACATATTACTTCTGACAAGTCTCCAGGTTTCCTTTTTGGGCAACTGTTGAGGTAGTGCCCTGACTCCTTGCACTTATAACAGGTGACATGACTCAGATCCTTCCTGGAATCCAATCTACTTCTCTTTCTGGACTTTTCCATTCCAATCAGGGCTTCTATTTCCTGTGGGTCATACTCTACTTCCTCTATCTAGCACAAGTTTCCTTCTCCTTGGGGCATTTTCTGGCAAAGTGCCCTACTCCATTACAACTAAAACATATTACTTCTGACAAGTCTCGAGGTTTCCTTTTTGGGCAACTGTTGAGGTAGTGCCCTGACTCCTTGCACTTATAACAGGTGACATGACTCAGATCCTTCCTGGAATCCAATCTACTTCTCTTTCTGGACTTTTCCATTCCAATCAGGGCTTCTATTTCCTGTGGGTCATACTCTACTTCCTCAGTCGGGAATTCTACTAGATTCCCATTCATACAATTCTGGGAGATGTGTCCTTCTTCTCCACATGAATAGCAAGACTTGGTGCAGGGTTTAATTGGTTCTTCTTTAGGTGTGTCCTCCACCTCTTTCTTCATCACAGGTTCTTCTAAACTTTCCATAAGAGCTCCTTTCATTGCTTCTTCCTTCTGCTGGATGGTTCTTTGTACCAAGGGGTAAATGTGACACTGAGCAGGATAGTGGGTAGTCCCTTCACACAAGAAACAAGTAATCTTCCTAGTTGGGCATTCTTCAACTGGGTGACTTCCTTCACAGCTAATGCATTCATCCTTGTCTGCTTTATGGGTGTAGCCTATTTCTCCACAAATCTTGCATGCACAAGGTTTCCTTATATCCTTTCCATAAGACTTCAACTTCTGGGACACAAGGTGATATCTTTGCAGAGTCAACTTTACTTCTCTCCAAGTGGTTACTCCTTGCCATCCATTCATGGTTTGGTATATTCTCCACCAAGTAGCAGCACCTCTTTCAAAGCATTGAAGAGCATGCTGGGCCATATCCTGTCCAACTATAGGGTTATTCTCCATGTGATCCTCCATGTTCTGAATCCATCGGTCCGTCTCCAACTGACTCATCGGTCCAGAAAATACAAGCTCATCTCCATTCATCCTCTATTGGGTCCATGGGTTTGGGGTGAGATAAGAGAGATAGAGAGGGATACACACAATACAAACAAAAGTTTTGAAAAGACAGATTTTATTGTGGCTGTCGAAAACATCAAACAAATGACAGCTCACAAATGTCGCATCTAACGTAGGTATAAAACAGGGGTTTGGTCTGCGAAGGTCAACGTCGCCAAACTCTTCAAGTCTTGTTCATGCCTCCAATGGCTTCTTCTGATCATGCTTGTCTTTCTCAACTCCTTTGGCTAGATCATCTCTGTTGACGCGAAGTCTCTCGTGACATCCTTTAATATTCTGGAGTTGCGTATCAAACTTCTGGTTTCAACATCCTTCACATGAACCATGGTACTACTGTCCTTCCGTTCCTAACGAATCTTCGGTATCTCGAGGTTGTGCTCCTCCAGCTTGGCTACTTTCAACTTTTGGGTCCTGAGTTCTTCACGAAATACTTCCTTATCTAATACGACTTCCTGGAGCTCCATTTTAAACTTCTTGGTGTACTACTCCAGATCCTGGTAATACACCGGCTAGGGCTAAAACTTCATCTTATGATAGGTGCTCCATCAGCCTTCTTCCATCAATTCCATTCTGATGACATGCATCCTTAACTCAGCACAGTGACAATAGCATTAGCGGGTGATGACATCACGGATAACCGTGTTTCTGCCCTTGTCATTGCCATGAGCTATCTTCCATAGTTGATATCCCCTGCCTTAGGGTTTTCTTCGAGTTCTCGTGCTCCTTGTTTCAGTCTTTCTCCAATACACCTTGATCTCGGGTATTGACAACTTCCATAGTCTGCCAGGTTCCATAAGGGTAGCCTTCCTAGGTCATACAAATCTGGGAATTCTTCAAAGCCTTCAAATTCTACTTGTCTTCGGTCTTCAACCATTGTAGTTTCCATTATCATAATGTATGGTAAAATCCTCTTCATTCTGAATGGTCTTACTAGTCTGATATCATGTACTTCTTGGAGTGGTCTCATCAGTCGAATCTTCGCGTGGTCAAAAGGGGAAAGGGATATGGTCTCACTAAAGGGAATTTTGAATAAGCTCAGAAGAGAAGAGAGGTAAAAGGTCTTGTTGAAAGGGAAAGTTGTAGAGAAAAATCTTTGCTATGGGCTTGCCAGTTTCTAGGGTCACGTCCTACAGTCAACATGTACTCTGATACCATCTTGTAGTGACCCGACCCGAATGGATCAAGTCTCTGTGCTTACGTGTCATCCCTGGATCGGTATGCTGACACACACAGTACTCGAAGGATTTATAGCAGAGGTAAATCACATGTATAAAGTAACGTAAATACTATTACCTCAATCCAAATAGCGGAAGCAACAAGGTTGTGGATTCCCATCAACACCAATGGCAAAGTTGAGTGTAGAAATCGTAACCCTAACGTATCACTTACTCGTCGTAAGAAACCTGCAACATGAGACGTTGCAGCCCCAAACGGGTCAGTACATTGAATGTACTGGCAAATTCACACCATAGAGAAATGATGAACAATGGCTATCACTATATGCATATTTGGCTGGTGGAAAAGCTCTATGGTTATAAGGTTTTTGCGTAAAGCCAATTTTTCCCTACTGCAAAGGAATAAATTTATTTAACTATCATGGTGGTTGTGAAACATTGAGAATGGTTGACAGCATTCTCAATCCCAATTAAAAATAATTAAAACCCAACAACATTAATTAGAAGTAACATGTTGAGATTCACATGATATTCAAGTACTAGATACTCAAGTTGTCCATAACCGGGGACACGGCTAATCATGATTAGTTTGTACACTCTGCAGAGGTTTGCGCACTTTTCCCCACATGACTCGATCGCCTCCGTTTGGTTTCTCGCACTACATGGTGTTTGAGAAGACGGATGACCGAGACATAGTCTTTCAGAAGCGCTAGCACCTTACATGTGGGGTAGACCGTACCACCTACAACCCCTACATCTGCTAGTCCACCCCGTAAGAGTTCGCACAACTTAGTCAACTACGCCAGAGCCCATAGTAGCATGTGGCTGCACACGGAAGTTTCTAGCATGAAAGATCTTATGATCCCTTTGAGCCTGGGTGGCGGTCCGAAAAAAACAGGCAAGTCCTGATAGACATCAGGTGCCTCAATCCACCCAGATGTGTGTTTAAGTTGCCACCTTAGATAAACCATTAAAATTATCAACTCACATCTGTCATGGATATCACTCACCCAATCCACGTCTACTAGCATAGCATGGCATAATAAGCAAACGTAGAAGTAACTCCCAAAGGTTTCATAATAATACAGGTAATAGGTACTACCTCATCTACTTCCCATCCCACAGTTTAATTAGGTCCTAATCATGCAATGTGTGAGGATTGATCTAATGCAATAAAACTGGGTTGTAGAAAAGGTATGGTCAAAGTGTGAACTTGCCTGCAATGTTGATGAAGATGATTCGCACTCAAAACTCGTGATAGATCTCCTCGTCACACTCCGGTCAATCTATCGTAAGCAAACAATAGTAACCACACAATAAGTACTCATCTAATGCATAGGTAAAACTCGAACAAGAGAACGAACCAGATAGTTCAACTTAAGAACTCCGGTTGCAAAGAAAGAATGAACCGAACAAACGACGGAAAACAAACGGCGGAAGAAAACAACTCGGTTCTAGCAAGTTGAAACTAGGTCAAATTTTACTGGGGCAAAAACTTGTTCAAGTTTATTAGACGGAACGGCGGTTTCGAGACGAAACTCCAGGCGCTTGAATCACCTGATTCTGATAAACGAGCGAGAAGATAAACTAGAACGATGATCGGATCTGAGATCGCGATCGCGGAATAAATCCAACGAGAAGAAAAAGAAGAACGGTTAAACGAACGGGCGTCGTTAACCAGGAAGAATCCAGTGATCACGTACGTTAGGACGAACGGTCCGGCGAATAGTCCAAAGGCAACTAAATCGGAAAAGAAAACGAATCCGTTCTAGGGTTTCGGAGAAGAAAACCGAAACAAAAAACCGATCTAGAAAACGAAACAGAAGAGAAGAAAAGAATCGCAACGATTAGAAGAAAACAATCCGATGAAAAGAAGAGATGCGGCGCGGGGCTACCTCCGGCGAGGTCTCCAGCGAGGGGCTCCGGCGGCGGCGGCAAGGTGCGGCGGCGGCGGCGGTGGCGCAGGGCGGCGGGGCGGCGCGCGGGTGAGGGGTGGCGCGGCGCCGGGTGTGGTGGAGCTCTAGGCCTTGGGTTTGATGATTTAGAGGGGGGTTCTTGGGTATTTATATTGGGGAGGGGAGGGTTTACTTGGAGGAGGGATCAAGGAATTGGAATAGGAGTAGGAAAGATCTAGAAAAAGAAACGGAATAAACGGGAGTAGGACAAAAGTCCTACTAGGACTTCCAAAAGACAACGGCGGCGGCTCCCTGGAGCCTGGGCGCTCGCGCGATGGCCTCCTGGCCTTGGCCGGCGGCGGCTTGGGCCTTTGGCCCAAGGCGCTGAGGATTTTTTTAATAGATTTCGCGGGCAGAAAAACTCAGAAAAGAAAATCTAAACGGGCTCCAAAATTACTAAAGTAAATTTTCCCCGACTCCTAAAAATGAGTCGAACAAAATGAACTTTTCTCCGGACCTAAAATGCAATTTTCGAAAACGCGCATTTTTCCCTATCCAAAGAAAAACAAACAAACACCGGAAAATGAAATTTGATCTATTTATTAAATCTTCATTTTTCCTATATTTTGGGAAAGTCATATTATTCCCTCTCTTATATTTTTTTGACGTCGGAAAAATAATTGAAGATGAAATAAATAAATCAAATGATCCTCTTTTCCAATTCGAGAAAACTCTCAAATAAGAAAATAACGAAATCTCCAACTCTCTCCGAAGGTCCTTGAGTTGCGTGAAATTTCTAGGATCGACCAAAAAGCAAGAAAATAAGATATGCGTGATGATCTAATGTATAACATTACAAATTGAAAATAAATTCAAAAGAGCTTTGAATTTAATTCTTTGAAACTCCCAACTCATATTTCATAATTTGAAGAAGTCATTTTATCTTCTCTCGTGAAAATCATTGAGTTGCATAAAGTTTCAGAATTGGAAAATATTTCCCAATGGAATTCAAATATTTTTCAAACACCCTTTTCATTTTAAATGGAAGAAGTCATGTCATCTTCTCTCTAGGGTTTTGTGTTGAAAGGAATTTGAATTCATGGAGATCAGAAAGCAAATATGAAAGTTTGGGAAAGTCCTTTTATCCCCTCTCATTTAACTTTCAAAAGTTTTGAATTCACTCACTTTCAGACAATCAATCAAACAATCAATCAAATCTATCTATTTATTATAACATTCCAAAATTTAGAATTTTGGGATGTTACATGCAGCTATGCCAAACTTTTAATCTAAACAAAACCCAAAGTCTAAATGACGCCCTAAGGGTTGTATAAATGGAGGAAGAGGGGGGGAATTTCGTGGCCCTTGGAGGAGGGGTCCGAAACCAACCCTAACTCTTGTTTCTCCGCACATACGGACTCTAAAAACAGCCTATACTTAAGTATTTCGAAAATACATGGGCCTGGCCCAATAATAAGGTGACGCAGCACCTAGAATAGTCTCTAGACGAAATTTATGAAGTGGCATCTTGTATATTTTGTCCAAGGCTTCACGCACTCCTTATGGTGGCTTCAAAGTCCTGAAATCATCACTTGTAACTCCATTCTTGATCCCCTTGCACATGCCATCATCTCCATGCTTGGTCTTGTTCCAATGTTCATCCCTCTTATCCATGCCAGGCCCTTCATTTCTAAGCGAAAGAAATGTATCCAATTTAGGCAGCATCATATTCTCATGAACATTAGAATCATTACCAAGAAACAAAAGTACCTGGTAATTCAATTGGCGTGCGCGAGCTCTAGTAATTGGTCCACTATGTATAGCAGCAGGGGTTGTGGGTGTAACCATGGTATTGCAGCTATGGCGAACTTTTAATCTAAACAAAACCCCACCTTCATTAATAAAGCTTTCCTCTTTTATTCACAATATCTAGATTGCAATCTCAGTTTCTTGCTTGTTCTTCGTTTGCTCGCAGGAAATAGACCCTCGTGGTCAAGTTGATCATGCTTCGGCGTGGTCATTAACCCTCGGAAGTTGGTTTAGTGATTGTTAAGGCGCGACGTCTTCGCACGTTCATAGTCGGATCATCGAAGTCGACTCCCACAGAAAACGATATCTATCTCATCGAAACATCAGGACAGCTTCGCCTCTATCAAGACTAGAACTATTTTTCTTTTGTGGATGGCTCGGAAGTTGGGTTGTCCTACTATGTCACGACTCAGAGTATCACGTTATCTAGAAATCAAAAACAAAGCAACAATTACTGGACTTGGACTAGGACTGGTGGCGGAGATGAATCTGGTGGAATCTCGGACTGGTGGCGGAGATGAATCTGGTGGAACTCAGACTGGTGGTGGATATATGTGGCTGGTGGACTCGGATTGGCGTGATGGCGACTGATATTTGGTGGCGTATATGGATTCGGATTGGCGGTGAATATGTGGTGGTGGTATATGGCAGCGGCGATGAAGTTGGTGCGATGGTGGTATATGGCAACAACGATGATGATGATGCGATGGTGATATATGGCAGCGGCGACGTGACAACCTGTGAACAGAACTCGAAACTCTAAAGAACTAGATGCTAAGATCAGCAACTTGACACAACGATGCAACCGCAAATTCAACAAAGCAAATACAGAAAAGATTATGCAAAGGCTCAGATTGGTTCGGATAGGATGAACTAACCCTAATTTTTTTGGCTTTTTCATTGACTATAGGTATGAAGAACAGACTCGATCTAAACTATGAAAAACTGTAAAGTATCGCTAAGCAACCTGGAAATCTGATACCACATGATAGAGGCGAAGGTGTACCGATGTTTCGATGAGAATATATCGTTTTTCTGTGGGAGTCGACTTTGACAATCTGACTACGAATGTGCGAAGACGTCGCGCCTTAGCAATCGCTAAACCAACTTCCGAGGGGTTATTGACCACGCCGGAGCATGATCAACCTGACCACGAGGGTCTGTTTCCTGTGAGAAAACGAAGAACAAGCAAGAAACTAAGATTGCAATCTGATTATTGCGAATATAAGATTAAAGCTTTATTGATCAAGGTGGGGTTATGTGACATCTTGGTTTGGTCGTTGAACACAAACAAAGTACGTGAAGTTGCAGCTATGCTTTTAATCTAAACAAAACCCTAAGTCGAAACGACGCCCTAAGGGTTGTATAAATGGAAGAAGAGGGGGGAATTTCGTGGCCCTTGGAGGAGGGGTCCGAAACCAACCCTAACTCTTGTTTCCCCACACATACGGACTCTAAGAACAACCTATACTTAAGTATTTCGAAAATACATGGGCCTGGCCCAATGATAAGGTGACGCGGCACCTAGAATAGCCTCTGGACGAAATTTATGAAGTGGCATCTTGTATATTTCGTCCAAGGCTTCATGCACTCCTTATGGTTGTTTCAAAGTCCTGAAATCATCACTTGTAACTCCATTCTTGATCCCCTTGCGCATGCCATCGTCTCCATGCTTGGTCTTACTCCAGTGTTCATCCCTCTTATCCATGCCAGGCCCTTCATTTCTAAGAGAAACAAATGTATCCAATTTAGGTAGCATCATATTCTCATGAACATTAGAATCATTACCAAGAAACGAAAGTACTTGGTAATTCAATTGGCGTGTGTGACCTCTAGTAATTGGTCCAGTATGTATAGCAGCAGGGGCTGTGGGTGTAACCATGGTATTGATGTCCTCATCACGGTTGCAACAGCAAAGTAGTTAAACAAACAAGTTTTGCAAAAGGCACCTGTTGTGGCATTGGATTTTCTCTTGGATCCTGAAAAGTTGAGTAGCCAGTAACTTGCTTAGAGCGACAAGTTACAGGAGCAAACCTGTTACACAAATAAATTTTTGAAAATGTACCTGTTGTGCAATTGGACTTCCAGTTGGATCCTGAAAAGTTGAAGTTGGTAACATGATTGCAGCAACAAGTTACAACAGCAAACCAGGTAAACAAGGAAGTTCTTGAACATACTTGTTGTGCCACCGGAGTTTCAGTTGGATCCTGCAAACTTGAATGTTAGCAATCATAAATAAAGTGTTGCAAGAGCCATAAGAAACTAACATTAAACTAGTAAAAAAATAACCAATTTTGGCAATGTATTTAATTACACATTAACTAGTAAAAATAACAAGTTTTTGGCAACGTATTAAAGTAACAAGTCGCTACCGTTTACCAGCAACACTAACCAATTTTTTTGATGTAAGAAAAATGATTTTGACACATATATATATAAGTTAAAAAGACGTTGCCCTCATATAAACCTAACATTTCTTTGTCTATGAACATGCAAACATTACTAGTGCTACAAGTCATAATAGCAAACCATTTAAACAAACAGGGTATCAGAAGGTAAATTACACATGAATTTGGCTACACCCTAGAAGTAGATATGACTGGCTATGTACGTGCTTAAGTAGCTATTTAAGTTTAGGCAAACAGGTAATTCTATAAACATTAAGTATCCAACACATAGATAGACATAGTCCATAATAAGATTAACATGCCATGGCATTATATAATCAGTAGCAAACTAAGTTAAGCCAAGCAAGGTAATTGAACAAGTTTGCAATCAGTGGCTAACTAAAATTCCGAGAAATAGGTAACTAAACTTACGCTAGCTCTTTGTGCATGCACAATGCAACTTCTTTTTCACTTAAAAGGTTCTACGAAGGACTCCATGGCATCAATTTCTTGGATACGCAGTCCGAATACTTCTTTATTCCCACACTATATTGCTAAGTCAAATGGTTAATCTGATAAGATGGTGCATCCTTGATATGTTATATGAGGACGGGTTATCAGACTGGTTGTAGCAACACATATCACACTGGCTTTTACTGTATATTTCATGCGATTACATTTGGCATATTGACATCTAAGCAATCTACAATAGGATGAAAAGACTGGCATCCTTCACATTATTGGCCAACTCAGTTCACAGAAACAAGCAATTCAACCATTCTGTGGGTAAATCAAACGCGCCATTGGAATATTTTTCACTACCCCAATCATACACGCAAAAAGGGGCGGTGCCACCATAGGGGCTGGTATGGGCGGCCGCCTCGGGTGGCTGGAAAGTTTGAGTCATCCAGGTTGGCCCAGGCTAGTTTTGTTCATCGCAACGCACGAGCAGGCAAGGTAAAGAATGAAGAAAAACATTTCAATTTGGATGGGCCAATAACATAAGTGCAAGGCAAGCCCGACAGCAGGCTGGTGGCCCAAACGAGCACCTCCCATATCGATCGATAGTACAAAAATAGCCAATTCTTTTGCTCTAGCCTCTAGTCTGGTTCGGTCCTAACCTAGCCGCCGCTGGACAGACTGACAGAGCTCTTCCTCGTGCCCTCATTGGACGCTGGTCGCCGAATTTCAAGTGAATGGAAGGAAAAGAAGATGAAGATCCAACCCTGTGTGGTCAGTGTCGCGCTAGTTGCACAGAGAGAAGCCGGCGATGAGGAAACAGTGGCAGCAAGCCAATCCCATGACAAGGCAGAACTCTATGCCAGCAAGTCAGGGGTGCTACAAGCAAAAGAAGTTAATCAACAGATAGTGCCAAAGAAGAAGGTCTTGCAGTGACTAGTATACTTCGTTAGTTCTCTCCTGCACGGGGCTAGATCAAGGTACTCTGGTGTGCAGAAGCTGCTTTTCGACCTTCTCATGGCCTCAAGAAAGTTGTGCCATTACTTCCAAGCACATGAGATCACCATTGTCACTCGCTTCCCATTGCAGCATATTCTGAGGAATCCAGAGGCAACCAGCAGGATAGTGAAATGGGCATTGGAATTGTCAAGTTTTACACTAAAGTTTGAGAGCACTTCGACTATTCAGATCAGAGCCTTGGCAGAATTCATCGCAGAATGGACGCCAATGCAAGATGAAGAAATTCAGGAATCAACTCTCCCCGACAAAGAGACTGAGAAAGAATGGATCATGTACTTTGACGGTGCCTTCTCACTGCACGGCGCCGGTGCTGGAGTGCTTCTTATTGCACCCATTGAAGAACACCTCAAGTATGTGGTTTGAATGCATGTTGCCAGGGAGAAAGAAACCAACAACACTGCAAAGTATGAGGGTCTCCTTGCCGGCCTTAGAATTGCTGTGGAGTTGGGAATCAGAAAGTTGATCTTCCATGGAGATTCGTAGCTTGTTGTAAAGCAAGTGATAAAGGATTATCAAAGCCCGTTGATGGAAGCATATGTGGATGAAGTGAGGAAATTGGAGGAACACTTTGACGGGTTACAAAAAGATCACATCCCACGTGTGGATAATAGCATTATTGATCACGTGTCAAAGTGTGCTGCCCAAAAGCTACATGTGGAACGAGGGACTTTTGTACTCCATTTGAACCAACCATCAGTCACCCCATCAACATGAGCCAATAAGATAATAAAGTTGAATGCTTGCAAGTATTTTCTCGCAGAGCTTCCTGAAGCCGTCAGTGAGAATGTTGTCGGGAATAGTTATGCGGTGACCGGTGAGCAGCGGCTTCATGCAGAATGCCAGGTTCTTGCTGCTGAGATTAGCGCTCCAGGATGCAACTGAACTAGTAACGAGATATGAAGCATGCCAGTTCCATTCAAAGAACATACATCAACGAGCACAAGCTCTTCAAACAATCCCTCTCTCCTGGCCCTTTCCAGTCTGGGGGCTTGATATCTTGGGCCCCTTCCCCCGTGCTAGCTGGTGCTTTGAGTTCTTGTATGTTGCCATCGACAAGTTCACAAAGTGGCCTTAGGTAGAGCCAGTGGGAAAGGTGACTGCGCAATCAGCCATCAAGTTCTTCAAGGGACTAGTTTGCCATTTTGGGGTTCCAAATAGAATCATCAAGTTCATGAGTTGCACCTTCATGCAGTACATCCAGAGCCTTGGGAGCAAGCTTTTCTTTGCCTCTATTGCTCATCCTAGAAGCAATGGACAAGTAGAATGGATGAATGTTGAACTGTTGCAAGAACCTTTGACAGGCAGCACAAATGCAGAAGACGCTAGATTGATGAGTTGTCGGTAATTCTTTGGTCACTCAGAGTGACACCAAATCGAGCTACTGGCCAAACACCCTTCTCCCTAGTTTACGATGCAGAAGTGGTGCTCCCCATGAAACTCACATGCGGGTCACCTTGAGTGCTTGGCTACGATGAGGTAGAGCAAGAGCAATTGCGGCAAGATAATGTTGTGATCCTCGAGAAAGGTAGTCTTCGGGCAGCTATGCGAGCTGCACGCTACCAGCAAGCCTTGCACCGCTATCATAGCCGCAAGGTTCATGCCTAAAGCTTTGAGGAAGGCAACCTTGTTCTTTGGCACGTTCAATTCGCCAAAGGGTCAAACAAGTTGACGCCAAAGTGGGAAGGCCCTTATCGGGTAGTACAAGTCACCAGACCTGGTGTTGTCCATCTGGAGACCAAAGATGGCATTCGTGTGCTGTAAGTGCATCTAGTGCCACCCCTAGTTGGTTTTGGAGTATTGACGACAAACCTAGTTGAGGGACTAATGTGTTTGTGAGAATTGCAGGATAACACAGGTAGAAGTCCCTCATTGATTCGGTTTTCCTACCAGAGATGACGCCTAAAAATGTAAGAAGACATTGAAGACTAAGGTGGTATGTGAAGACATTCACATTGAAGACTATGACAAGAGAAGACATCGTATGAAGATTATGGAGCGCGAAGACTTAGTTCTTTCGTAGTTCTTTTTCTTCTTTGTTGAGTCATAGGAACCACCGTACTGTTAAGTGGGGTCCAAGTGAACCAGTCAGAATGACTGAAGTGATGCTTAACCAAAATCCTATGTCTTCGAGTGAAGACTATGAGAGCAAATCTTGTCCAGAGTTGGATAAGTCAGCTTTGCTTGTAGCCCAAGTAAAGTTGCCGTGTGTGTTTGAAATCTGACCATTGGAACACGTGTCGGTTCCTTAGTGACCCAGGGTCATTTTGGACAAATCAGGCCGGGTTGCCTAGTGGCTATAAATAGCCCACCCCCTACAACCATAAACCGTTGGCTGCTCAGAGTTAAGAGCACGGCTTTTGTCATTTGAGATCAACCCACCTCGAAGCCTTTGAGAGAGAATTCCTTGTGAGGATAAAGCCCTAACCACCCAGAGCCAAAGAGTGTTAGGCATCACTTAAGTTTTCTCGTCTGTGTGATCTGAAGACTTATTACACTTGAGGACTGTGAATCCTCCAGCCGGTTAGGCGTCGCGTTCTGAGCATCCAAGAGTCATTGTGGATCGCCAGTGAACAAAGTCTGTGAAGGTTTGGAAGTCTACCTTGACGACTTACCAGAGTGATTGGGCGAGGTCTGTGTGACCTTAGCTCAAGGGGAATACGGTGAGGACTAAGTGTCCTGAGCTGCGTGTTCAGGACTAGGTGTCCGGGACTGAGTGTCCTCAGGTTTAAATACCTATCCGCCCTAACCAGACGTACAACTGTCACCGCAGTTGGAACTGGTCTACCAAACCTTTGTCTTCATCACGCACACTGGTTCTATCCTTCCCATCTGTTTATTTACAGTTGGCTCTTGTGAAGTCAGTGCCTATTTGCATTATCCATTTGTCTTCACTGTGTACCTGATCTTTACTGCCTAGCTGCCATTAGTCATTGTGCTTTCACTTCATTGAATACTTGACTATGGTCTGCCTAGTGTAGTCTACCTTCCGCTGCATGGTAATAGGTTCATCTCTATCATTTGTCTTCGAAACTTCCATGTATTGAAGACTTTCATAAAAATCGCCTATTCACCCCCCCTCTAGTCGATATAACGCACTTTCAATTGGTATCAGAGCGAGGTACTCCCTTGTTCTGTGTGATTCGGTTTAACCACCTGGAGTTTTAGCTATGTCGACTGCAGGGATAATTAAAGTCTCCGTTGCATGCCCCGTCTTCGATGGAACTGAATATCCCTACTGGAAGAATAAGATGTGCATGCATCTTGAAGCCATTGTTGTCGACCTATGGTATGTCATCAAGAACGGCGTTCCCAAGGCTGGAGAAGGTGTCACTTCTGCTGATGTCAAGAAGTTTGTTCAACTGGACTCTACTGCCAAGAATATCATCTGTGGTCATCTGACCAAAGGACAGTATGGCCGCGTGAGTGCTTTGGAAACATCTAAGCTAGTCTGGGACTGGCTCTCCAAGGTCAACGAAGGCATCTCAACCCAGAGAGATCACAGAATTAGTGTCCTTCGCAACCTCTTCAACCGCTTCAAGAGAAATGACAATGAGAATGTCCAGCTCACGTTTGATCGACTCACTGACATCACAAATGAGCTTCAAGCCCTCGGCGCTACTGAGATCACCAAGCATGAAGTCGTCAAGACACTCCTGAGATCACTTGACAGTTCGTTTGACACCCTAGCCCTGATGATTCAAGAACGTCCTGATTTCAAGACACTCGATCCGTTTGACATACTTGAGAGGCTCAGCACACACGAGTTTTAGGTTTCTGAGAAAAGAGACATCTACAGTCCCAACTATGGGCGAACTCGTGCCTTGAAGGCAAAAGCTGTCTCCTCATCTGAAGAAGAATCTGACAGCAGTTCTGATGATCCTGAAGACATTGGAAAGGAGCTTGCTATGCTTGTGAAGAAGTTCCAAAAATTCACCAAGAAGAAAGGCTTTAGAAAGTCTTCATGATCAAGCTCAAGGAATGATGAAGCTTCTGCTCATGACTACAAGAAGAGAACATGTCACAAGTGCAAGAAACCTGGACACTACATCTCTGAGTGTCCACAGTGGGACAATGAGAACAAGAAGAAGAAGAAGAAGAGCAAGGAGTATGACTCTGACGACAAGAAGAAGAAGAAATACTCAAAGTCTTCTTCCAAGTCTTCCTCAAAGTCTTTATCACACAAGAAGAGCTCATCTGGCAAGGCACGTGTGTTTGTTGGCAAGGAAATGGATTTTGAGGAAGAGTCCGCTTATGAGGAGGCGGAGGTGGAGTCTGAGGAGGAGTCTGATTCTGGCGTTGCGAGTCTGGCTACAGCATACGTTGCCAAGTCCATCTTCAACACTGAAGACAATGACTTCATCACAGACACCGATGCAAATGACAAGGACTACTCCGCTCCTTCCTACTACTTCATGGCACGCGGTGCCAAGGTAAACACACGCACTACTCACTATCAAACATCTAGTGACGATGACTCTAATTGTGGTTCCAAACCCAGCTACAAAACCCTTGCTAAAATTGCAACTGAACAACAGAAAGCTATGGAACACATTCAAAAACTGTTAGACAAAAGCGATGATCTGTTAGACGCTGAAATGACTCGATCTCAGTCCTTAATTGAAGACATAAAAAATCTTCACGTTAAGTATGAGGAACTTGAAAGTTGTCATGAAATGCTCTCAACAACTCATGAAAGGCTTTCCTATGATTATCTTTAAAGGAAGCAAGATCTTGAGAAATTGAGAGCGGCTCATGAAGATCTTCAAAAGGAAAATGAGTCACTTCGCGCCGAACAGATCAGTTCAGCTCAGGAAGGATTTGAACCACCGTGTCTTAAATGCATTGAGAGTGATAACGCTACTTCTATTGTTGAATGTTCTACTGCTGCTACTATTGCAATATCTTCAACTGTTGATGTGGTAACTAACCCCTCTGCTGAGGATACAACTGCTATTGCTGATGAGAATTCTAGGTTGAAGACACTGCTTGAAACAGGGATGTACAAAAGTCTCAAAGGGCATCAAACACTATGTGATGTCCTCAAAAGGCAGATCCTGAATCGAAACCCTAGGAAAGAGGGTGTTGGGTTCGAAAGGAAAATGAATGCTGATGGCTCTTACTGGAAACCTGAGAAGTACCCCAAAACCACATGGGTTGCTGCAAAGGAACCTTCAGCGGATCCATCCACCCTATCTGGCTTCACTTGTGCTAATCCCATTGTTATTGATGAATCCTTTGATACAAACTATAAACTGTTTAAGAATCAGAATGGTGAAGTGTTTGCCAGGTATATTGGTACTAACTGCAGGAATGGACCGCCTATGAAGAAGATCTGGGTGCTGAAAAGGAGTTTGGAGAATATTCCTGTGAATGTCATCATGACACCACAGGTGAAGAAGACAAACCCCAGACCACAGGCTTCATACGGTCCAAAGGCTTCATACAGACAGAGGACTCACCTGAGTCGCACTAACGCAAATTTTTTGCAGGGAAACCATACTCGGGCCGGTGAATATGAGCGCGTTTCATCAAACCGCCATGTTCATAAGACCAAGAACTATTCTGCTTATTCTTATGATTACTATTGTCCACCTGCAAGACTTTTTGGTAGGGCTCCAAAGCCAAAGTTCTCACATGCTGCACTTAGACTCATTGCTTTGAAGCCACCCTTGAAGATGTGGGTGGCTAAGAAAGCTTAACTCTCTTTTGCAGGGAAAGGTCTCCAGCCGAAAACCAAAATCGTCTGACGCTATTGCTGGGGACCTTAAACATCTTGTAGGGTGTAGATGAAATGCCCAAATGGTCTTATTATGTATTTTGTTCCCGAGTCGCTTGCTACTTACCCTATCAGTCCTAACCGTGATCTAAGCTTTCATAATCCACTTGCTCGTCAAATGTTTATGCTTCACAATTCTCTTCGTGAAGCCTATCCCCCTAACTACACTGTAGGGTACGACACCAGCAGCTTCAGAATGGATTATTGATAGTGGGTGTACCAATCATATGACTGGCAAGCGAAGCCTTCTCATGGACTCAACCTTACGTCCATATGACAAAAGTCACATCACATTTGCTGACACTGGTAAAAGCAAGGTATTGGGTCTAGGTAGAGTTGCAATCTCAAAGGATCAACACATGGATAAAGTCATGCTTGTTGAATCCCTTGGTTTCAACTTAATGTCTGTCTCAATGCTTTGCGATTTAAACATGATTGTGATATTTGGAAAATATCGTTGCCTTGTTCTAATGGAATCTGACAAGTCTCTAGTGTTTGAAGGGTATCGGAAAGATGATTTGTACGTGGTAGATTTCTCAGCAGGACCATGGTGAGCTGAAGTTCTTCCTTGGTCTTCAAATACGACAGCAATGCAATGGCATATTCATATCTCAAGAGAAATACCTCAAGGATTTCCTGAAGAAGTTTGGAATGCAAGACTGCAAAGGTTACACGACGCCAATGCCTACCAAGAGTCATCTAGATTCTGACGCCAATGGTAAAGAGTTCGATCAAAAGGTATACCGCTCCATGATTGGTTCTTTGCTTTATTTATGTGCATCTAGGCCAGCTATCATGCTTAGTGTTTGCATGTGTGCCCGATTCCAAGCGGCACCAAAGGAATCGCATCACTTAGCTGTGAAGCGAATTCTTTGATATTTGGCTCACACCTCAACACTAGGATTATGGTATCCAAAGGGCTCAGAGTTAGATCTAGTTGGATTCTCGGATGCTGATTATGCTGGTGACAAGGTGGATCGCAAGTCTACATCGGGCACATGTCACTTTCTAGGATGATCACTTGTGTGTTGGTCTTCAAAGAAGTAGAACTGTGTATCTCTCTCACTGCTGAATCTGAATACATTGCTGCTATATCTTGCTGCGCTCAGCTTCTATGGATGAAGCAAACACTCAAAGACTATGGCATTCATCTGAAGCAAGTGCCACTCTACTGCGACAATGAAAGCGCCATCAAGATCACCAACAAACCAGTTCGGCACTCGAAGACAAAGCACATTCAGAGCCTTTCTGCTACTTATGAAGACAATACTTAAAACCTTTACAATTTCACATATTTCTATCCCCGTTGAAAACTACAACCAGTTTGTCATCAATCACCAAAAGGGGGGAGATTGTAAGTGCATCTAGTGCCACCCCTAGTTGGTTTTGGAGTATTTACGACAAACCTGGTTGAGGGACTAATGTGTTTGTGAGAATTGCAGGATAACACAGGTAGAAGTCCCTCATTGATTCAGTTTTCCTACCGGAGATGACCCCTAAAAATTTATGAAGACATTGAAGTCAAAGGTGGTATGTGAAGACATTCATATTGAAGACTATGACAAGAGAAGACATCGCGTGAAGACTATGGAGCGCGAAGACTTGTTGTTTCATTGTTCTTTTTCTTCTTTGTTGAGTCATAGGGAACACCGTACTGTTAAGTGGGGTCCAAGTGAACCAGTCAGAATGACTGAAGTGATGCTTAACCAAAATCCTATGTCTTCGAGCAAAGACAATGAGAGCAAATCTTATCCAGAGCTGGATAAGTCAACTTTGCCTGTAGCTCAAGTAAAGTTGCCATGTGTGTTTGAAATCTGGCTGTTGGAACACGTGTCAGTTCCTTAGTGACCCAAGGTCATTTCGGACAAATCAGGTCGGGTTGCCTACTGTCTATAAATAGCCCACCCCCTACACCATAAATTGGTTGGCTGCTTAGAGTTAGTGCACGGATTTTGTCGTTTGAGAGCAACCCACCTCGAAGCCTTTGAGAGAGAAATCCTCGCGAGCACAAAGCCCTAAACACCTAGAGCAAAAGAGTGTTAGGCATTACTGAAGTCTTCCTGTCTGTGTGTTCTCAAGACTTATTACACTTGAGGACTGTGAATCCTCCAGCCGGTTAGGCGTCGCGTTCTGAGCATCCAAGAGTCATTGTGGATCGCTGGTGAACAAAGTCTGTGAAGGTTTGGAAGTCTACCTTGAAGACTTACCAGAGTAATTGGGCGAGGACAGGGTGTCCTTAGCTCAAGGGGAATAAGGTGAAGACGCAGTCTTCTGAGTTGAATCTTAGCCTCCCTAACCAGACGTACAGTTGTCACAGCAACTGGAACTGGTCCAACAAATCATTGTCTTCAATGAGCCACTGGTTCTATCCTTCTCATCTCTTTATTTGCAGATTGGTCCTTGTGAAGTCATTGCCTGTTTGCATTATTTATTTGTTTTCACTGTGTGACTGCTTGTTCTGATTGGCTTCATACTATCTTCCACCCAGATCTATACTGCCTAGCTGTGATTAGTCTTTGTGCTTTCATTTCATTGAATACTTGACTATGGCTTGCTTAGTGTAGTCTACCTTCCGCTGCATGGTAATAGGTTTATTTCTATCATTTGTCTTCGAAACGTCCATGTTTTTAAGAGTTTAATAAAAATCGCCTATTCACCCCCCCCCTCTAGTCGATCACTAGCACTTTCACAAGTTATTGCGGCTCCCTCCATCTATGATGACATGAATAGAACGTTCCTTCACAACTCCCTTTGTATGGAACAAATTATGCCTCTGATTTTGCTAAGCTTGTGTGACCTGCACACTCAAAACATGTTGAGCAACTAAACATTCATACTTGTCAGCATCTTCAGGAGCCATGTATTGCATCTCATGATCAGAATCATCTCCACCGTGTTCTTCACTTGTAATAAGAGCCAAAGTCTCCTCATCGTAGTCACTAGCGGACTCATACCCACCATCCTCGGTAACAATCATCACACACTTAGATGGGCATTCTCTCACATAATGACCTCCACCCTTGCAATGACGAAAAATAATATCATGTATTTGCCCTGTTGATGCCATGGATGAAGAAGAGCTTTGTGCAGGCCCAGAAGGTGTGCTCTTGGCAGATAGTGGTGGTTGTGCCTGCTTTCTTCTATCACGGTTGGAGGTGGCAGCTGACGGAGGTGCCGGTGTAGCAGAACTTGTGGAAGTAGAGGATGCACGCGGTGTCCATGATGAAGGTCGACCTGCAGAGAAGTTAGTTCGTGCCAATGCATGTCGATCCTGCACTTCACGTGCAGCTTTGCAAGAAAGATGGAATAAATGAGTGATATTATTATATTCCTTATACTCTAGAATGGTCTGAATCTCTTTATTTAATCCACCCATAAACCGTGCAAGCATAGCTTCATTATCCTCAACAATACCACATCTAATGATGCCAGTTTGTAATTCCTGAGAATATTCTTCTACAGAATTTTTTCCTTGTCTTAAACGCTGCAATTTTTGAAGTAATTCACGTTGATAATATGGTGGAACCCAACGAGTACGCATAGGAGTTTTCAAAGAAGCCCAAGTAGCTGGAATAGGATATAATCTACAATGTTCAGACCACCAAACACATGCAAAACTAGTGAAAGCATAAACAGCACCAAGAACACGTCTCTCCTCAGGATATTGTAAACATGTAAAACGTTGCTCAGTTTCTAACTCCCAAGTAAGATATATATCAAGAACATATCTACCCTCAAATGGTGGAATATTCAATTTTAGTTTAGGAAGATGGTCATGATCTCGTACCTCAGGTGGTGGTGCATCCCTACCATTGCGATGATTTGCATGAGGACGACCTGGTGCTAGTGGTGCTGGTGGTTGCATGTAGTTCTGATTTTGATCAACCTCATCCTCATAATGGTCCTCCACCTTTGCAGTAGCAGCAGGATCTATAGAAGCATCAATAGTAAGTACAACGGCATCAGAAGTTTGACCAGGCTCAAGAGGAACGCGCAGTGCTCGTTCCACTTGATTTGGAAGGCGATGTTGTTGTTGATGTAGAGGTGCGACAGGTGCAGCGGGCGGTGGTTGTGGAAGACGCGTGAGTACTTCATCGAACTTGGCATCCAACTTGGTGTCAATTATCTTCTTGACGTCATCAATCCTCTCCAATGCCTTTCCGAAGGTGGCCATCGCCTTCCACCTGTTGACTCAACATTTGCTGAAATTTATCATGAAGCTCCTTCTTCGTCATGTTCTCCCAGTCAATCTCGTCAGCTTGTGGTCCTACCATGGTTAGCAACAATAGAAACACACAAGAATATGATCCTATAGACTACTAGAAAGTGGCAGTGTGTCACAAATCCGTCAAACAAATCTCAAATTCTGACCAGTTATTACCAAGCTGCAGGTGGTGATTGGCAACTGTTGTAGTCAAAACTCTCAAAGCTTGGATAGAGAGATTACCAGGGAGAGTCAAATGCACGACGTAGATGTATGTGGAGTTGGTAAGGCTTATAATATGGTAGCAAAAAGGGTCAGCAATAATCATTCAGAGATGAAAAGTTGAATAAACGCTCAACGATAGTACTGTGCTAGTCCTAGGCTAGACCATACTAGAGACGCGAGCCTAGAACACTAAGAAAATCATGGCGCAGCACAGAAACAAGGGGAAAGCCCACTCTGGGAAAAAAATTGCTCTTTTTTTGTGATGCTCTTTTTTTGCAGAAAATCACTATAATGGTGAGTGTCTCAAAACACTTCTGAAGTCAAATTGACAAGATAGGCACGAAAATTTTTTTGACTAATTTTTTTGGAAATCAGGGCAGCGACGATGAAAAAGTGCGACAAAAAATCACTATGATGGCGAGTATCTCAAAAGACTCAAAAAAGGCTAAAAACGGGATAGGGAAAAAATACTTTCGTCTGCCAAAATTTGGCCTAAAAACTGCCCGGGGTCTCCAGACTTTTTTTGAAACCTACTCAGCAAGGAAACACGAATCGAAAAATAGAAGGATATCAAAAACAAACCTAATATGAAAATAAATTGGACAGGTGGTGGATATATGGTGGTAGGATATGGCAGCGGTGGTGGTATATGGCAGCGTTGGTGGGATATGGCAGCGGTGGGGGTATGATATGGCGGCGGTGGTGGTATATGGCAGTGTTGGTGGGATATGGCAGTGGTGGTGGTATATGGTAGCGGTGGTGGGGTATGGCAGCGGTGGTGGTATATGGTAGCAGCATTGAAGATGGTGCAGCGGCGGCGTGACAAACTATGACAGAACTCAAAACTCTAAAGAACTAGATGCTAAGACCAGCAACTAGACACGACAATGCAACCACAAATTCAACAAAGCAAAACCCTAAAATATATTATGCAAAGGCTCAGATTGGTTTGGATATGATGAACTAACCCTAATTTTTTTGGTTTTTTAAGGACTGTAGGTATGAAGAACAGACTCGATCTAAACTACAAAAAACTGTAAAATCTCACTGAGCAACCTGGAAATATGATACCACATGATAGAGCGAGGAGCCCAATCTTTTGATGAGATGATAACTATCAATTTGGTAGAGACAACTTTGACAATCCGACTACAAACATGCACGATGTTGCGCCTTAGCAATCTCTAAACTAACTCCAAGAGGTTATTGACCACGCCGGAGCACGATCAACCTAACCACGAAGGTCTATTCGTGCGAGCAATCAAAGAACAAGCAAGAATATGATTAAGCAATTTGAATATTGTGAGTATGGATGAAGTATTGATAAAGGTGGGGTTCCGAAAGTGGTCTTGGTCTGGTCGTTGGACACAAACGAAGTACACGAAGTTGCAATGGCTAACTTTTAACTAAACAAATCCCAAAGTCTAGACGATGACCTTAGGGTTGTATATATGGAGGAAAGAGGGGGGAATTTCATGGCCCTTGGAGGAGGGGTCCGAAACCAACCCTAACTCTTGTTTCCTCACACATACAGACTCTAAAACAGCCTACAATCAAGTATTTCTAAATTACATGGGCCTGGCCCAAAAATAAGGTGACGCGGCACCTAGATAGCCTCTGGACGAATTTTATGTAGTGGCATCTTGTATATTTCGTCCAAGGCTTCATGCACTCATTATGGTGGCTTCAAAGTCTTGGAATCATCACTTGTAACTCCGTTCTTGTTCCCCTTGTGCATGCCATCATCTCCATGCTTCAACTTGCTCCAAGGTTCATCTTTCTTGTCCAAGCTAGGCCCTTCTTTTGTAGGCAAAACAAATGTATCCAATTTAGGCAGCATCATATCCTCATGAACATTATAATCATTACCAAAAAACGAAAGTACCTGGTAATTCAATTGGCATGCGCGAGCTCTAGTAATTGGTCAAGTATGTATAGAAGCAAGGGTTGTGGGTGTAACAATGGTATTGATGTCCTCATCAGAAGACAGTTTGCTGGCTCGTAGAAGCAACAATCCCGCAGACCCCGGCACCTTAGAAGTTCAGGACAAAAACGGAAAACCATGACGCAACAAGAACAAGCATCGGCACAATGGCGGTGAAGCCGAGGATACAATAGTAAATGCCAGATTCAGTAACTCCAAATCAGGACCGTGGAGGAAACCCTCTAAAGGTAAGAGGGATGGACCTACCGCACTAGACAAGATCTTGGATAGACCCTGCCAGATACATGGCACCCTGGACAAGCCTACCAACCACACCAACCGTTACTGTTGGGTGATAAAACAGCCCAGCGAGCTCACGACCGAGGAACGGGGAAAGGGCCCCTGAAGCGAGGACGATGACAAGCCTCGCGGACTGAACAATGGAGGTCAGAAGAAATTCTCTCCTAAGTAAAAACCGTGAACATGATCTATGCCATGCACATACCCAAGAAGGAAAGGAAGCGCGCGCTTCGGGACGTCTATGTCGTAGAGCCGATGGCATCGAAATTCAACCCATGGTCAGCGTGCCCGACCACATTTGATCGCAGGGACCATCCGACTAGTATCCGTCATGGAGGGTCAGCGGCCCTTATACTTGACACCATTATTGATGGGTACCACCTAACTCGAGTGCTTGTGGACGAAGGCAGTAACCTCAATTTGATTTACTCAGATACAGTAAGGAAAATGGGCATAGATCCGTTAAGGATCAAACCCAGCAACACAACCTTTAAAGAAGTAATCCCAGGCATCGAATCCCGCTGATCGGGCACGGTGACCTTGGAAATAGTGTTCGGCTCGCCAAACAACTTCCGCAGCGAAGACTTGATCTTCGACATTGTCCCCTTCCACAACAGCTATCACGCACTTCTTGGTCGTATGGCGTTCGCCCGCTTCAACGATGTCCCCTATTACGCATATCTGAAGCTAAAGATTCGTGGTCCCAAGGGTGTCACCACTGTTAATGGAAACACGGAGCATGCCCACCTCAGTCACAAAGTACATGCCTCGGATGCACAACTTCATGCTTAAAATACCATGGGTAGCTGTAGGGACTAACCATTCAAATGCAAAGTGTTCGGTTTAACTGAGCTATGGTCAAACACGTCTTCGGACGATAATAGGTACCATCTAGGACCTATCCAGATCAAGCTAATACACCATGGTGACTTCTCAAGACCCTCTCTCAGGGGCCCGTTAGCCGAGTAACCCCCCCCCCCCAAGAGCAAAGGCGCAGACGTGCAGTAGGGCACAGTAGGACGTCAAACCACACATAAAGGCCCTGTGTAAACCTTTCCTCTGTAAAATTAATTTTTGTACCAAAGTACCTATAACAATTGCTTCAGAAGTTCGGATTGTACGGCTAGACCTCATGAGTTTATCGGAAATAAAGATCATCCCTTACCCTCCCCTTGCAGTCATTAACATAACCTTTTCCGCTCTCCGACGCCGAAGCAAACTAATACGGTACATGTTTTCTTCAGATGCAATTGGCTAATAGACCGAGGGCTCGACTATAACACTCGCCCCAAGCATCACCTCGGCACTAGTTCCTATCTCATGTGCTCGGCGTCTTGGATATTGCATTATATGAATCGGTTTCAAATTATGTCTTGGGTCAATAGTTGGGTTGCCCGTCTCCTGTGTTTGCCCTCTTACGTTCTGCATGTTCGGCTAGGGGGGTAAAGGGAGAACCGCTGTGATTGTACTTACAGCTCGCCTCGTTAAGTACCTTAGTGGAGAAAGCCGGAAACTAACTATCATAATAAAGCTAGAACTAGTCGGTGATCCAACGACAAGTGTTAAACTATAAATCGATGGAGATTAAGCCATGTTATATGAAGAGTTTGTCTTCGCACAAACCAAGTGATGAAGGTATATACCTCGGCTCATTCGAACATCACAAAACACCGGGAGCTAGTAAAGCTACTATGGCTAAGTGAACGCACTAAAACCGCAAAGTCTGATTGCCTCGTTTCTCTCACATCCTACCGCCTTCAGGCCCGAGACGTCGGCTAAGGGTCACAGTGTGGAGGTTGAAATAGCCCTTGTAGCATCTACAAGGGGGCTAAATGTCGGCGACTGGTAACTTTCAGATTAAAACGGCCACACAGGAGTCAAAATAAACAAAACAGATAAAGTACGATATACCGTACAAAGCAACCGCATTATAAAGCACAAAAGTTCAACTGTGACATGATGTCACCCTCACCCATAAATTACATATTTAGAGGAATGGGCCTCTATCACTCGAGCACCATCCATTACGATGGGGAAGTACTGCTCAGGACGCCTATGCTCCTTTCTAGGGAGCAGGGGTCCTATGTCCATCTCAACCGGCTTGATCTTCGGCTAGTGCACCATGGTCTTCGTGAAGGCCATCTGACTTCCCTCGATGAATAGAGAACGCTTCAGGACATTTATGAGGGATGCGACATCGCAGAGCTTCTGCACTAAACCGAAGTAGTTGCTCGGCAGCGGCCTTGAAGGCCATAGCTGGACATAGAGGTCCTTCATGGCCGGCTCCGGCATCCGGTGCAACTCCATCGGCTACTTCATTTGATTGCTCAGGAGGGTAGGGTGATCGAGCACCTGGAACTGTTCCCAAAACAACATATGCTCAGCATCACCCTCCCGAGCCGCAAAATGCCTGGCTGCGTCTGCCTCACTCCTCAGGAGATCCGCAAACGCACCTGAGGAACGCCACACTTGCGTGAGCAAAGCGAACCAGTGACCACCACAGACACTTTGCAGTAAGTATGGCTTACCATCTACAATATGATTCACTTGGTGGAGTTCTTCTCAGGCGCCTCTCATTTCCATCCTCGCCTCCGGGATCTCCAGCTTAATGCAAGATAGCTCGATGGCTTGACCATTATTTTTCTGCTCAAGGTCCTCGCATTTAGTGACAGCATCCTTGAGCTCCCACTGCACCTCAGCCACTCGGGCCTCGTGCTTTTCACTGGAGGTCTTCACCATCGATAGTTCGGCAGCCACTCGCTCGGCCGCTACCTTCTGTTCGGCAACCTCTTGTGATGTGGAGCATCCTACGGTCATCCCCATGGACCTACCTATGGCTCCCATGACACCACATGGACCAATGACTACTGCTTGAGCAAGGGCTATCAAAGCTAAGGTGAACTCGCTCCTTTCTAAACTAACACATTCCACATGTGAGACATGGATACTACCTCAAGCAGAGACCCTATGTGTGATCAGGTACTTAGAGGGAAGCCACGGAGCAACTACATCCAATGGACAAGATGGCAAGGACACCAAGTACAAGGACGAAATGGAAGAGTTGTCAGGAATCTCTAGCCTCCGGACGACCAGACCACGTAGGACGTTCGACGTGTGGAACATG
Organism: Triticum aestivum; assembly: GCF_018294505.1. NCBI lineage: Eukaryota > Viridiplantae > Streptophyta > Magnoliopsida > Poales > Poaceae > Triticum > Triticum aestivum. Next base: position 274,845,947 of record NC_057809.1, on the reverse strand, counting down.
AGCCAGCCCTAGGACCCAGCCAGGGAGTGCTACAGCATCCGGAAGACCGACCCGGACCGGACGTCTGACAACTCCCAGCACCCAGATGACCGAGCCCCTCTGGACATCCAGTGCCACCATCAGAGAACGAAAATAGAGGAAATCCGAGCCCTTCCGGACAAATGAGCCTCCGAACGTCTGACATCCACCGGACATCTGGTGACAACCGACCAGAGCAGAATCACCGGACGTCTGGCGCCCTTCGGACCCTCGCGTGCCTCCGGACGTCTGATGCCTATCTGCGCACAGTGACTAGGGCTGAGGCCCATGTACCCCTTCGTCCCTCTAGACTATAAATACTCCTTCTCCTCCAATGTTTTAGGGTTAGCATTGGTTTAGCTCATACTAAATATAGAGCTTTGCTCATCCACTAGATACCTACTCCATTGGAGACCAGGGCCTCCTAGGAGAAGATCCCCTAAGTGGATTCAAGACCCCCTCTTGAGGGAAGATCCACTAGTGGATTCAAGACCTCCTAGGAGATGAACTAGTTACCATTGTATCCCCCTTTGTTAGATTTGAATCATGTATCTCTCTTTGTGTACATGGATCTTGCGCATGTGTCTCATTGATTTGAGTGTTTCCTCTTATTTCCCCCCATGTTTTCCCTCGTGTGTTCATCATGTTCTTCAGGAACCCCCTCCAAATCGTGAAAGATCAGCCCCTACGGTTCCATCCTACATCATCGTGGTATCATGAGCCAAGGTTTATCACGAATTTGGAGTCCCTACCCCTCGTTTTTCTAGCCTAATTTTGTTGATTTTGTCCCAATTTCAAAAATCCCCACAAAATAGCCCCAATTTTTTTGTGATTTGTTGGTATGATGAAGTTTTGTTGCATTTGATCCGTGTATTTTCTTTGCCATGAGTCGATCTAGCGTTTCCCCATCCTTCCCTTCATTTCCATCCACAAAATTCATCCAATTTTAACCAAAATTTTCTTCTCCCCCAACAACCCTAGACTTCATCCCGCAGCCCGAAATCGCCCAGGCTTCGGACTTCCGACCACCTCCGATTGTATGACCCCCGGACGTCCTACCACCTTTGGTCATCCGATGTTTCCTGACGAAACTAAAAAAATGTCTCCAAAAATTTTCAGCCACCCGGGACATCTTCCGCAACCGCATACCCATTACCACCTCCACTCCACTTCCACTAACCCCTCGACATACCCAACTGTACAACCACTTTCGGCTACCACAATTTACCTTGTGTTTTGATAATTTGAGTTGTGGTTCTAAGTTTCCTATGGTGTTTTGGCTAACTAGGAATGGCTCAGCTTCGACATCATGACCGCTCATCGTCACCAAGGACTCAACATCGACAATGACCACTTTACAATTTTGAAACCATCAACCCTAAGTAAGGACGGTAACCTCAACAACACCTTTGTGTACTCCCTTGCCTTTGCATTGATAACCCCATATCCCATTTTGCATCACTTTCCTATCGATACTAGCCATTGAGTATTTTTGACAATGTTACTTGTGCACTTTAGTGTTCATCATCCCCATTGCATACCTATCACATCATCTTGGTACAAGCATCTTGGTATCATCTTTTGTGGCACAAGGTTGTCACCGCATATACACAGTTACTATCTTGGTTCATGAGTTTGCATAAGAGGCCAAAAAAAGCTCAGAAGAGCAAGAGCCAACAAGCTTTTAAGCAAAAGAGAAAGATTAAGCAAAGAGCTTTTAAGCAAGAACCATAGCATCATACTACATTAATATTGTCATACTCGATCATCTTGGATCATATCACTAGAACATAATACATATAGCATACTTCGGATAGAAGTCATTGCATTTTTCTTGAGTAGGTTGTGCACAAGTCTCCTATCCGCCTATTGAGCAATCATGCTAGCGTCTCTCTAGCATTGTGCAACAAGAGCATTTTCTGTGGATTCCACATTTTGAGCTCATTCCTTGGTTGCACGACCCCATTTATATATCCGTGTGTGTGTTTCTGTGTGCCACATCTTGCTATTGGTCTACTTGTTGCATTTGTGAATTTGTATATCTTTTTCAACATTATTGAATCTTGCTAACAATTGCATAAATTTTTGCCACCAAGCTACACCAAAAGCTTTATTTGTGTAGGTGTGAGAATTGACGAGATCCGGTACCAATTGTGTTATTTCCTTGCTTCACTATTGAGGGATCATTGATCCATTTTCAACATCGGAAGGTACATTTGGTCTAGTTCTTTCCTTTCTTCCATGCACACACTTGCGTGAGATGATGGATAGGCCAACTACTTCTTCAAATCCACTCCTCATCGAGCAAGATGAGGACTCGAATAACTATGTCACCAAGAAGCACCTCTTCGGCGCGCAAAGAGCTTTGCATCAAGAGAATGAAGCATTGAACGAGCGCATTGACATATTCGCCACCTACTTGTGACAATCCGAGCAACGTATAAGAGACTACCTCGACCACAAGCTCTCCAACCAAATGGAGGAGATTCATTCCTTGTTGGCCAACCGTTCTTCTACATCCTCGACATCATCATGCCGACGCCACTCAAGCCGACATTCCTCGTCCACATCTTCGGAAGCAAGTCCTCCACGAGCTCGTCCACAACGTCGCCAAGACCATGAAGATCATCAAGCTCCACAAAACCCATTTCATGGAAATGGTTTACAAGGCCGCCTCCGGGAACGTGAACGACTACGTCGACAAGCTAATTGACCTCCAGTCCAAGAGCAAGCTCCAATACGCCAAGACCAACAAGAACATCAAGATGGAGATGACACTCGACAAGAGCAACACCATCGTGACGAACAAGCCCTTGAAGCCCAACATGCTCTTCGCAATGCAATACAAGCCATCAATGAGCACAATTGCCAAGTACGTCTATAAGAAGAGCACCTATGATGAGTGTGACAACAAGAAGTCGCACGCCTTGAGGAGCGCCAAAAATGAGGAACCGTGCAAGAATCCCACATCCTCAACCTCAATTTAATCAAGCGGAGCACGAGGAGCAAGCGTCTCAAGATCCTCCACCACGGCAAGAGTGTCACCATCATCTCCCTCAACACAATGAAGAGCTATGGCAAGCTCAAGTTCACCATGCCTAAGTTCTCTGGAAGCAATGATCTCGAAGACTACCTTTCATGGGCATTGAAAGTTGACAAGATCTTTCGCTTGCACAATTATGAAGAAAAAATAAGATCGCGATGGCATCTCTTTAGTTCCAAGACTATGTCCTCATTTGGTGGGAGCAAGTTACTGGCCATCAAGAAGCACGATGCGACCCACCCATCACAACATGGAATGAAATGAAGGATGTCATGCGAGTGTGCTTTGTACCCACGTACATAGTCGCGACCTCTTCAAGAAATTGCAACTCCTCAAGCAAGGCACCAAGTACATTGAATAGTATTACAAGGAAATGGAAATAGCCATGATTCGAGCCAATGTCACCGCAGATGAGGAGCAAACCATGGCACGTTTCTTGAATGGACTCAACCATCCTATAAAGAAGATTGCGGATTTACAACCACACACAAACCTCCTCAAGCTAGTGCACCAAGCTACCAAGGCAGAGCGACAAGTGCAAGACGATTACAAGTATGCCAATTACTCTTCCAAGACATATGCTTCGTACCATCAAGCTTCAATGACCACAACACCTTCTACATCAACCAAGCCTCCTGCAAGCAACGAAGACAAGTCAAGTTTCAAGAAAACTTCAACATCTTCAAGTTGTCCTCCTAATACAAGCAACTTCAATCCAAGAGCTTCATCATCAATGACTGCAAACGATGAGACTGACAAGACAAGTTCCATCAAGTGCTTTACTTGCCAAGGCCGAGGCCACAAGACATACCAATGTCCCACTCAACGAACCATGATTGCCAACGACGATGGCACCTATGACTCTATGAACGAAGAAGAAATGGAAGCCCTTGAGCACGTGGCCATGCACTAGCAAGTGAAAGAAGATGAAGATGACCAAGTCTTTTGCGATAATGATTCAAGCCACGCTCTTGTTATCTCCAAGGTCTTGACACTTCAACATCAACAACAAGAAGACCAACGTTGCCACATCTTCCACACCAAAGCCGGCATCAATGGACATACGAAGGTCGTCATCGACGGAGGAAGTTGCCACAATTTGGCAAGTGAAGAACTATGCTCCAAGCTACAATTGGTCAAGATGAAGCATCCTCGTCCCTACAAGGTCCAATGGCTTAACAACTCTGGCACCATTGAGGGAGTTCTGGATTATGGGGTCCTCGGGTGTCTGGGCTATGTGACGTGGGACGGACAGATGGGTCGTGAAGATACAAGATAGAAGGCCTTCCCTCGTGTCCGGATGGGACTCTCGTTTGTGTGGTGATGATGAGGACATCAATACCATTGTTACACCTATAGCCCCTGCTGCTATCCATACTGGACCCATTACTAGAGCTCGCGCACGCCAATTGAATTATCAGGTACTTCCGTTTCTTGGTAACGATTCTAATGTTCATGAGAATATGATGTTGCCTAAATTGGATACATTTGTTTTGCTTACAAATGAAGGACCTAGCTTGGACAAGAAAGATGAACCTTGGAGCAAGTTCAAGCATGGAGATGATGGCATGTGCAAGGGGAACAAGAACGGAGTTACAAGTGATGATTCCAGGACTTTGAAGCCACCATAATGAGTGCATGAAGCCTTGGACGAAATATACAAGATTCCACTTCATAAATTTCGTTTAGAGCCTATTCTAGGTGATGCGTCACCTTATTTTTGGGCCAGGCCCATGTAACTTCGAAATACTTGATTATAGGCAGTTTTTAGAGTCTGCATGTGTGGGGAAACAAGAGTTAGGGTTGGTTTTGGACCCCTCCTCCAAGGGCCACGAAATCCCCCCCTCCCTCTCTCTCCTCCATATATACAACCCTTAGGGCATCGTTTAGACTTTGGGTTTTGTTTAGATTAAAGTTCTTCATAGCTGCAACTTCGCGTACTTCATTTGTGTTCAGCGACCAGACAAAGGTGTCACGGAGCCCCACCTTTGATGAATAAAGCTTTCCTCCTATATTTCCAATATCCAGATTGCAATCTTAGTTTCTTGCTTGTTCTTCATTTGCCTGCAGGAAACAGACCTTCGTGGTCAGGTTGATCGTGCTTTGGCGTGGTCAATAACCTCTCAGAGTTGGTTTAGTGATTGCTAAGGCGCGACGTCCTCGCACGTTCATAGTCGGATCGTCAAAGTCGACTTTGAAGGAAATATTCCCTAGAGGCAATAATAAAGTTATTATTTATTTCCTTATATCATGATAAATGTTTATTATTCATGCTACAATTGTATTAACCGGAAACATAATACATGTGTGAATACATAGACAAACATAGTGTCACTAGTATGCCTCTACTTGACTAGCTCGTTGATCGAAGATGGTTAAGTTTCCTAGCCATAGACATGAGTTGCCATTTGATTAACGGGATCACATCATTAGGAGAATGATGTGATTGACTTGACCCATTTCGTTAGCTTAGCACTTGATCATTTAGTTTGATGCTATTGCTTTCTTCATGACTTATACATGTTCCTATGACTGAGATTATGCAACTCCCGTTTACCAGAGGAACACTTTGTGTGCTACCAAACGTCACAACGTAACTGGGTGATTATAAAGGTGCTCTACAGGTGTCTCCGAAGGTATTTGTTGGGTTGGCGTATTTCGAGATTAGGATTTGTCACTCCGATTGTCAGAGAGGTATCTCTGGGCCCTCTCGGTAATGCATATCACATAAGCCTTGCAAGCATTGCAACTAATAAGTTAGCTGCGGGATGATGTATTACGGAACTAGTAAAGAGACTTGCCGGTAACGAGATTGAACTAGGTATTGAGATACCGACGATCAAATCTCGGGCAAGTAACATACCGATGACAAAGGGAACAACGTATGTTGTTATGCGGTCTGACCGATAAAAGATCTTGGTAGAATATGTAGGATCCAATATGAGCATCTAGGTTCCGCTATTGGTTATTGACCGGAGACGTGTCTCGGTCATGTCTACATTATTCTCGAACCCATAGGGTCCGCACGCTTAACGTTACGATGACAGTTTCATTATGAGTTTATATATTTTGATGTACCGAAGATTGGTCAGAGTCTCGGATATGATCACGGACATGACGAGGAGTCTCGAAATGGTCGAGACATAAAGATCGATATATTGGACGGCTATATTCGGACAAGGAAGTGTTTCGGGTGATTTTGGAGAAAACCGGAGTGCCAGAAAGGTTACCGGACCCCCCGGGGAAGTATTGGGCCTTAGTGGGCCTGAGGGGAGAGATAGGGCAGCAGCCCAGGAGGTGGCGCGCCCCCTCCCATGGGGAGTCCTAATTGGACTAGGGGAGGGGGGCGCGGCCCCTCTTTCCCTCTCCCCCTCCATCTCTTTCCTTCCCCCTTCTCTCTTCCTAGTTGGACTAGGAAAGGGGAGTCCTACTCCTACTAGGAGGACTCCCCCCTCCTTGGCGCGCCCCAAGGGCCGGTCGGCCTCTCTCCCTTGCTCCTTTATATACAGGGGCAGGGGGCACCTCTAGACACACAAGTTGATCTTCATGATCGTTCTCTTAGCCGTGTGCGGTACCCCCCCTCCACCATAATCCTTGATAATATTGTAGCGGTGCTTAGGCGAAGCCCTGCGACAGTAGAACATCAATATCGTCCCCACACCGTCGTGCTGACAGAACTCTTCCCCGACACTTTGCTGGATCGGAGTCCGGGGATCGTCATCGAGCTGAACGTGTGCTAGAACTCAGAGGTGCCGTAGTTTCGGTGCTTGATCGGTCGGACCGTGAAGACGTACGACTACATCAACCGCGTTGTGCTAACGATTCCGCTTCCGGTCTATGAGGGTACGTAGACAACACTCTCCCCTCTCGTTGCAATACATCACCATGATCTTGCATGTGCGTAGGAAAATTTTGAAATTACTACGTTCCCCAACAGTGGCATCCGAGCCAGGTTTTATGCGTTGATGTTATGCACAAGTAGAACACAAGTGAGTTGTGGGAGATATAAGTCATACTGCTTACCAGCATGTCATACTTTGGTTCGGCGGTATTGTTGGATGAAGTGGCCCGGACCGACATTACGCGTACGCTTACGCGAGACTGGTTCTACCGATGTGCTTTGCACACAGGTGGCTGGCGGGTGTCAGTTTCTCCAACTTTAGTTGAACCGAGTGTGGCTACGCCCGGTCCTTGCGAAGGTTAAAACAGCACCAACTTGACAAACTATCATTGTGGTTTTTGATGCGTAGGTAAGAATGGTTCTTGCTAAAGCCCGTAGCAGCCACGTAAAACTTGCAACAACAAAGTAGAGGACGTCTAACTTGTTTTTGCAGGGCATGTTGTGATGTGATATGGTCAAGACATGATGCTAAATTTTATTGTATGAAATGATCATGTTTTGTAACCGAGTTATCGGCAACTGGCAGGAGCCATATGGTTGTCGCTTTATTGTATGCAATGCAATTGCGTTGTAATGCTTTACTTTATCACTAAGCGGTAGCGATAGTCGTGGAAGCATAAGTTTTGGCGAGACGACAACGATGCTACGATGGTGATCAAGGTGTTGCACCGGTGATGATGGTGATCATGACGGTGCTTCGAAGATGGAGATCACAAGCACAAGATGATGATGGCCATGTCATATCACTTATATTGATTCCATGTGATGTTTATCTTTTATGCATCTTATCTTGCTTTGATTGACGGTAGCATTATAAGATGATCCCTCACTAAATTATCAAAGTATAAGTGTTCTCCCTGAGTATGCACCGTTGCGAAAGTTCTTCATGCTGAGACACCACGTGATGATCGAGTGTGATAGGCTCTACGTTCAAATACAATGGGTGCAAAACAGTTGCACACGCGGAATACTCAGGTTTAACTTGACGAGCCTAGCATATAACAGATATGGCCTCGGAACACGGAGACCGAAAGGTCGAGTGTGAATCATATAGTAGATATGATCAACATATTGATGTTCACCATTGATACTACTCCATCTCACGTGATGATCGGACATGGTTTAGTTGATTTGGATCACGTGATCACTTAGAGGATTAGAGGGATATCTTTCTAAGTGGGAGTTCTTAAGTAATATGATTAATTGAACTTAAATTTATCATGAACTTAGTACCTGATAGTATCTTGCTTGTCTATGTTTGATTGTAGATAGATGGCTCGTGCTGTTGTTCCATTGAATTTTTATGTGTTCCTTGAGAAAGCAAAGTTCAAAGATGATGGTAGCAATTACACGGACTAGGTCCATAAGTTGAGGATTATCCTCACTGCTGCACAGAAGAATTACGTCCTGGAAGCACCGGTAAGTGCCAAGCCTGCTGCAGGAGCAACACCATATGTTATGAACGTCTGGCAGAGCAAAGCTGATGACTACTCGATAGTTCAGTGTGCCATGCTTTACGGCTTAGAACCGGGTCTTCAACGATGTTTTGAACGTCATGGAGCATATGAGATGTTCCAGGAGTTGAAGTTAATATTTCAAGCAAATGCCCGGATTGAGAGATATGAAGTCTCCAATAAGTTCTATAGCTGCAAGATGCAGGAGAATAGTTCTGTCAGTGAACATATACTCAAAATGTCTGGGTATCATAATCACTTGACTCAACTAAGGGTTAATCTTCCCGTTGATAGTGTCATTGACAGAGTTCTTCAATCACTGCCACCAAGCTACAAAAGCTTCGTGATGAACTAAGACTATGCCTGAGCTCTTCGCAATGCTAAAAGCCGCGGAGGTAGAAATCAAGAAGGAGCATCAAGTGTTGATGGTCAATAAGACCACAAGTTTCAAGAAAAAGGGCAAAGGAAAGAAGAAAGGGAACTTCAAGAAGAACAACAAACAAGTTGCTGCTCAGGAGAAGAAACCCTAGTCTGGACCTAAGCCTGAAACTGAGTGCTTCTACTGCAAGCAGACTGGTCACTGGAAGCAGAACTGCCCCAAGTATTTGACGGATAAGAAGGATGGCAAAGTGAACAAAGGTATATGTGATATACATGTTATTGATGTGTACCTTACTAATGCTCGCAGTAGCACCTGGGTATTTGATACTGGTTCTGTTGCTAACATTTGCAACTCGAAACAGGGGCTACGGATCAAGCGAAGATTGGCTAAGGACGAGGTGACGATGCGCGTGGGAAATGGTTCCAAAGTCGATGTGATCGCGGTCGGCACGCTACCTCTACATCTACCTTCGGGATTAGTATTAGACCTAAATAATTGTTATTTGGTGCCAGCATTGAGCATGAACATTATATCTGGATCTTGTTTGATGTGAGACGGTTTCCATTTAAATCAGAGAATAATGGTTGTTCTATTTATATGAGTAATATCTTTTATGGTCATGCACCCTTGAAGAGTGGTCTATTTTTGATGAATCTTGATAGTAGTGATACACATATTCATAATGTTGAAATCAAAAGATGTAGAGTTGATAATGATAGTGCAACTTATTTGTGGCACTGTCGTTTAGGTCATATCGATGTAAAGCGCATGAAGAAACTCCATACTGATGGACTTTTGGAACCACTTGATTATGAATCACTTGGTACTTGCGAACCGTGCCTCATGGGTAAGATGACTAAAACGCCGTTCTCCGGTACTATGGAGAGAGCAATGGATTTGTTGGAAATCATACATACAGATGTATGTGGTCTAATGAATGTTGAGGCTCGTGGCGGATATCGTTATTTTCTCACCTTTACAGATGATTTAAGCAGATATGGGTATATCTACTTAATGAAACATAAGTCTGAAACATTTGAAAAGTTTAAAGAATTTCAGATTGAAGTTGAAAATCATCGTAACAAGAAAATAAAGTTTCTACGATCTGATCGTGGAGGAGAATATTTGAGTTACGAGTTTGGTCTACATTTGAAACAATGCGGAATAGTTTCGCAACTCACGCCACCCGGAACACCACAGCGTAATGGTGTGTCCGAACGTCGTAATCGTACTTTATTAGATATGGTGCGATCTATGATGTCTCTTACTGATTTACCGTTATCGTTTTGGGGTTATGCTTTAGAGACGGCTGCATTCACGTTAAATAGGACACCATCGAAATCCGTTGAGACGAAGCATTATGGACTGTGGTTTGGCAAGAAACCAAAGTTGTCGTTTCTACAAGTTTGGGGCTGCGATGCTTATGTGAAAAAGCTTCAACCTGATAAGCTCGAACCCAAATCGGAGAAATGTGTCTTCATAGGATACCCAAAGGAGACCGTTGGGTACACCTTCTATCATAGATTCGAAGGCAAGACTTTTGTTGCTAAATTCGGAGTTTTTCTAGAGGAGGAGTTTCTCTCGAAAGAAGTGAGTGGGAGAAAAGTAGAACTTGATGAGGTAACTATACCTGCTCCCTTATTGGAAAGTAGTACATCACAGAAACTGGTTTCGGTGACACTTACACCAATTAGTGAGGAAGCTAATGATAATGATCATGAAACTTCAGATCAAGCTACTACCGAACCTCGTAGATCAACCAGAGTAAGATCCACACCAGAGTGGTACGGTAATCCTGTTCTGGAAGTCATGCTACTAAATCATGAAGAACCTACGAACTATGAAGAAGCGATGGTGAGCCCAGATTCCGCAAAATGGCTAGAAGCCATGAAATCTGAGATGGGATCCATGTATGAGAACAAAGTGTGGACTTTGGTTGACTTGCCCGTTGATCGGAAAGCAATTGAGAATAAATGGATCTTCAAGAAGAAGACTGACGCTGATGGTAATGTTACTGTCTGTAAAGCTCGACTTGTTGCAAAAGGTTTTCCACAAGTTCAAGGGATTGACTACGATGAGACCTTCTCACCCATAGCGTTGCTTAAGTCTGTCTGAATCATGTTAGCAATTGCCGCATTTTATGATTATGAAATTTGGCAAATGGATGTCAAAACTGCATTCCTGAATGGATTTATGGAAGAAGAGTTGTATATGATGCAACCAGAAGGTTTTGTCGATCCAAAGGGAGATAACAAAGTGTGCAAGCTCCAGCGATCCATTTATGTACTGGTGCAAGCCTCTCGGAGTTGGAATAAACGCTTTGATAGTGTGATCAAAGCATTTGGTTTTATACAGACTTTTGGAGAAGCTTGTATTTACAAGAAAGTGAGTGGGAGCTCTGTAGCATTTCTGATATTATATGTGGATGACATATTATTGATTGGAAATAATATAGAATTTCTGGATAGCATAAAGGGATACTTGAATAAGAGTTTTTCAATGAAAGACCTCGGTGAAGCTGCTTACATATTGGGCATTAAGATATGTAGAGATAGATCAAGATGCTTAATTGGACTTTCACAAAGCACATACCTTGACAAGGTTTTGAAGAAGTTCAAAATGGATCAAGTAAAGAAATGGTTCTTGCCTGTGTTACAAGGTGTGAAGTTGAGTAAGACTCAATGTCCGACCACCGCAGAAGATAGAGAGAAAATGAAAGATGTTCCCTATGCTTCAGCCATAGGCTCTATCATGTATGCAATGGTGTGTACTAGACCTGATGTGTGCCTTGATATAAGTCTAGCAGGTACGTACAAAAGTAATCCAGGAGTGAATCACTGGACAGCGGTCAAGAACATCCTGAAATACCTGAAAAGGACTAAGGATATGTTTCTCGTATATGGAGGTGACATAGAGCTCATCGTAAATAGTTACGTTGATGCAAGCTTTGACACTGATCCGGACGATTCTAAATCGCAAACCGGATACGTATTTTTACTAAACGGAGGAGCTCTCAGTTGGTGCAGTTCAAAACAAAGCGTCGTGGCGGGATCTACATGTGAAGCAGAGTACATAGCTGCTTCGGAAGCAGCAAATGAAGGAGTCTGGATGAAGGAGTTCATATCCGATCTAGGTGTCATACCTAGTGCATCGGGTCCAATGAAAATCTTTTGTGACAATACTGGTGCAATTGCCTTGCCAAAGGAATCCAGATTTCACAAGAGAACCAAGCACATCAAGAGACGCTTCAATTCCATTCGGGATTTAGTCCAAGTGGGAGACATAGAAATTTGCAAGATACATACGGATCTGAATGTTGCAGACCCGCAAACTAAGACTCTTCCATGAGCAAAACATGATCAGCACCAAGGCTCCATGGGTGTTAGAATCATTACTGTGTAATCTAGATTATTGACTCTAGTGCAAGTGGGAGACTGAAGGAAATATGCCCTAGAGGCAATAATAAAGTTATTATTTATTTCCTTATATCATGATAAATGTTTATTATTCATGCTACAATTGTATTAACCGGAAACATAATACATGTGTGAATACATAGACAAACATAGTGTCACTAGTATGCCTCTACTTGACTAGCTCGTTGATCGAAGATGGTTAAGTTTCCTAGCCATAGACATGAGTTGCCATTTGATTAACGGGATCACATCATTAGGAGAATGATGTGATTGACTTGACCCATTTCGTTAGCTTAGCACTTGATCGTTTAGTTTGATGCTATTGCTTTCTTCATGACTTATACATGTTCCTATGACTACGAGATTATGCAACTCCCGTTTACCAGAGGAACACTTTGTGTGCTACCAAACGTCACAACGTAACTGGGTGATTATAAAGGTGCTCTACAGGTGTCTCCGAAGGTACTTGTTGGGTTGGCGTATTTCGAGATTAGGATTTGTCACTCCGATTGTCAGAGAGGTATCTCTGGGCCCTCTCGGTAACGCACATCACATAAGCCTTGCAAGCATTGCAACTAATAAGTTAGCTGTGGGATGATGTATTAAGGAACGAGTAAAGAGACTTGCCGGTAATGAGATTGAACTAGGTATTGAGATATCGATGATCAAATCTCGGGCAAGTAACATACCGATGACAAAGGGAACAACGTATGTTGTTATGCGGTCTAACCGATAAAAGATCTTCGTAGAATATGTAGGATCCAATATGAGCATCCAGGTTCCGCTATTGGTTATTGACCGGAGATGTGTCTCGGTCATGTCTACATAATTCTCGAACCCGTAGGGTCCGCACGCTTAACGTTACGATGACAGTTTCATTATGAGTTTATATATTTTGATGTACCGAAGATTGTTCGGAGTCTCGGATATGATCACAGACATGACGAGGAGTCTCGAAATGGTTGAGACATAAAGATAAATATATTGGACGGCTATATTCGGACACTAGAAGTGTTTCGGGTGATTTCGCAGAAAACCGGAGTGCCGGAAGGGTTACCGGAACCCCCCGGGGAAGTATTGGGCCTTAGTGGGCCTGAGGGGAGAGAGAGGGCAGCAGCCCAGGAGGTGGCGCGCCCCCTCCCATGGGGAGTCCGAATTGGACTAGGGGAGGGGGGCGCGGCCCCTCGTTCCCTCTCCCCCTCCCTCTCTTTCCTCCCCCCTTCTCTCTTCCTAGTTGGACTAGGAAAGGGGAGTCCTACTCCTACTAGGAGGAGGACTCCCCCCTCCTTGGCGCGCCCCAAGGGCCGGCCGGCCTCTCCCCCTTGCTCCTTTATATACAGGGGCAGGGGGCACCTATAGACACACAAGTTGATCTTCGTGATTGTTCTCTTAGCCGTGTGCGGTGCCCCCCTCCACCATAATCCTCGATAATATTGTAGCGGTGCTTAGGCGAAGCCCTGCGATGGTAGAACATCAAGATCGTCACCACACCGTCGTGCTGACGGAACTCTTCCCCGACACTTTGCTGGATCGGAGTCCAGGGATCGTCATCGAGCTGAACGTGTGCTAGAACTCGGAGGTGACGTAGTTTCGGTGCTTGATCGGTCGGGCCGTGAAGACGTACGACTACATCAACCGCGTTGTGCTAACACTTCCGCTTCCGGTCTATGAGGGTACGTAGACAACACTCTCCCCTCTCGTTGCTATGCATCACCATGATCTTGCGTGTGCATAGGAAAATTTGGAAATTACTACGTTCCCCAACAGACTTCCTCCAAAACGATAGCCACCATCTCATTGAAAGGCGGGACACCTTTGCCTCTATCAAGTGGTATCATATTTCTAGGTTGCTCGATGAGATTTTACAGTTTTTCGTAGTTTAGATTGAGTATGTTCTTCATACCTACAGTCCACGAAAAAACCAAAAAAAATTAGGGTTAGTCAATCATATCTGAACCAGTCTGAGCCTTTGCATAGTCTTTTCAGTATTTTGCTTTGTTGAATTTTCGGTTGCATCGTCGTGTCTAGTTGCTGGTCTTAGAGTCTAGTCTTTTAGGGTTTCGAGTTCTGTTCATAAGTTGTCACGCCGCCGCACCATCATCATCGCCCCTGCCATCTACCACCACCGCTTATCCACCGCCGATCCGTCTCTATATACCATCACCAATCCGTATCCATATACCACCACCAATCCGTATCCATATGCCACCACCAATCTGTATCCATATACCACCACCAATCTGTATCCATATACCACCACCACTGCCATATCCTACCACCATATATCCACCTCCAATCCGAGTTCCTTTCATATTAGGTATGTTTTCGAGATGCGTCTAATTTCCGATTCGTGTTTCCTTGCCTGAGTAGGTTTCGAAAAAAAAAGTGTCTGGAGACCCCCCGGGAAGTTTTTAGGCCAAAATTTTCGCACGCAAAAATATTTTTCCCTATCCTATTTTTAGGCTTTTCTTAGTCTTTTGAGCCATGTGCCATCATAGTGATTTTTTTTGCACTTTTTCGTCGTCGTTGCCCTGATTTCCGAAAAAAAAGTCAAAAAAAAATTATGTGCCCATCATGTCAGTTTGACCTGGGAAGAGTTTTGAGACACTCGCCATTATAGTGATTTTTCACAAAAAACGCAAAAAAGGAGGAGCGCCAAAAAAACAAAGCGAAAAAAATAATTTCCAGAGTGTGATTTTCCCTTGTTTACATGTAGCATCGTGATTTTGTTAGTGTTCTAGGCTCGCGTCTCTAGCACGGTCTAGCCTAGGACCAACACAGTACCGTCGTTGAGCGTTTGTTCAACTTTGCATCTCTGAATTGATTATTGCTAATCTTTTTGCTACCATATTATAAGCCTTCCTAGTTACACATAAATCTACATCGTGCGTTCGACTCTCCCTGGTAATTGCTCTATCCAAGTTTTGAGAGTTTTGACTACATCAGTTGCCGATCACCGCCTGCTGCTGAGTAAGAACTGGTAAGAATTTGAGATTTGCCTAACGGATTTGTGACACCCACCACCACCACTTGTTAGTAGTTTGTAGGATCATATTCTTGTGTGTTTCTATTGCTGCTAACCATGGCAGGATCACAAGCCGACGAGATTGACTGGGAGAACTTGACGAACAAGGAGCTTCATGATAAGTTTCAGCAAATGATGAGTGAACAGGTGCAAGATGTGCTAAACAGATATGAAGAGGCCATGGAGAAGATAGATGGCATGGAGAAGACGTTCGAAACAAAGCTCGATAACAAGTTTACTGAATTGCTTTCGCGTTTTCCATCACCACCACCGGCTGCAGCTGCAGCAGCAGCAACAACAACAACAACAACAACAACAACAACAACAACAACAACAACAACAACAACAACAACAACAACAACGTCGCCTTCCAAATCAAGTGGGATGAGCACAGCGCGTTCCCATTGACCCTGGGCAAAATTATGGTACCGCTGTTGATGCTTCTGTAGCTCCAGCTCCTACTGCAGAGGTGGAGGACCATTACGAGGATGAGGTTGATCAAAATCAGAACTACGTGCAACCACCAGCATCACCACCACCAGGTCATCCTCAGGTATATCATCGCAACGGTAGGGCTGCACCACTACCTGAGGTACGAGATCATGACCTTTTTCCTAAACTGAAATTGAATATTCCACCATTTGAGGGTAGATATGTTCCTGATATATATCTTACATGGGAGTTAGAAACTGACAACGTTTTACATGTTTACAATATCCCGAGGAGAGACGTGTTCCTGCTGTTGTTTGTGCTTTCACTAGTTTTGCATGTGTTTGGTGGTCTGAACATTGTAGATTGTATCCTATTCCAACTACTTGGGCTTCTTTGAAAACTGCTATGCGTACTCATTGGGTTCCACCATATATCAACATGAATTAGTTCAAAAATTGCAGCGCTTAAGACAAGGAAAAAATTCTGTGGAAGAATGTTATCAGGAATTACAAACTGGCATGATTAGATGTGGTATTGTTGAGGAGAATGAAGCTATGCTTGCACGTTTTATGGGTGGATTAAATAGAGAGATTCAGACCATTCTAGAGTATAAGGAGTATAATAATATCACTCATTTATTCCATCTTGCTTGTAAAGCTGAACGTGAAGTGCAGGATCGACAGGCATTAGCGCGGACTAACTTTTCTGCAGGTTGACCTTCATTAGGGACGCCGCGTGCATCCTCTGCTTCCACACATTCTACTGCACTGACACCTCCATCAGCTGTTACCTCCAGCCGTGATACAAGGAAGCAGGCACAACCACCATTATCTGCCAAGAGCACACCTATCGGGCCTGCATAGAGTTCTTCTTCTTCCAAGGCATCAACAGGGCACACAAGTGATATTATTTGTCGTCGTTGTAAGGGAAGAGGACATTTGGCGAGAGAATGCAAATCTCAGCGTGTGATGATTGCTACTGAGGATGGTGGGTATGAGTCTGCTAGTGACTATGATGAGGAGACTTTGGCCCTTATTACACGTGAAGAACACGGCGGAGATGATTCTGTTCATGAGACGCAATACATGGCTCCTGAAGATGCTGATGGGTATGAATGTTTAGTTGGTCAACGTGTTTTGAGTGTGCAGGTCACACAAGTTGAGAAAAATCAGAGGCATAATTTGTTCCATACAAAGAGTTGTGAAGGAACGTTTTGTTCGCGTCATCATAGATGGAGGGAGCTGCAACAACTTGGCTAGCATGGAGATGGTGGAGAAGTATCTCTCACCACAAGACCACATCCACATCCTTACTACATCCAATGATGATTATGTTCATTGTGATGTGGTACCCATGCAAGCATGTTCCTTATTACTTGGTAGACCATGGCAATTTGATAAAAATTCTATACACCATGGTAGAAATAATCAGTATACTCTTGTTCATAAGGATAGCCATATTACTTTGCTTCCTATGACTCCTGAATCCATTTTGAAAGATGACATTAATAGAGCTAATAAAGCAAAACAGGAGAAAAATAAGAGTGAAAATCAGATTGTGGCAAAAGAATTTGAACAACAAATGAAACCTAATAATAAACCATCTAGTGTTGCTTCTGAAATTAAATTGAAAAGTGCATGTTTACTTGCCACAAAACCTAATATTGATGAGCTAGATTTCAGCAAATCTGTTTGCTATGCTTTTGTGTGCAAAGAGGCATTATTTTCATTCAGGACATGCCTTCCTCTTTTCCCCCTGCTGTCACTAACATTTTGCAGGAGTACGCTGACGTCTTCCCACAGGACGTGCCACCGGGATTACCACCTATTCGAGGGATTGAGCATCAAATTGACTTAATTCCTGGTGCATCGCTAGCCAACCGTGCACCATACCCTACCAATCCAGAGGAGACGAAGGAGATTATGCGTCAAGTACAGGAGCTACTCGACAAAGGTTACATACGCGAATCTCTTAGTCCTTGTGTTGTTCCTATTATACTAGTGCCTAAAAATGATGGTACGTCGCGTATGTGTGTTGATTGTAGAGGCATTAATAATATTACTATTCGTTATCGTCATCCTATTCCTAGGCTAGATGATATGCTTGATGAATTGAGTGCCTCTACAATTTTCTCCAAAGTTGATTTGCGTAGTGGATACCATGAAATTCGTATGAAATTGTGAGATGAATGGAAAACAACATTTAAAACTAAGTTTGGTTTATTTGAGTGGTTAGGCATGTGTTTTGGGTTAACTAATGCACCTAGTACTTTCATGAGACTAATGAATGAAGTTTTACATGCTTTCATTGGAAGATTTGTGGTAGTCTATTTTGATGATATACTGATTTATGGCAGATCTTTGGAGGAACATGTGGAACATTTACGTGTTGTTTTTATTGCTCTATCTGATGCACGTTTGTTTGGTAACCTTGGGAAGTGCACCTTCTGCACAGACCGAGTATCTTTTCTTGGCTATGTTGTTACTCCATAGGGAATTGAAGTTGATAAAGCCAAGATTGAAGCTATTGAGAGTTGGTCGCAGCCCAAAATGGTCACACAAGTGAGGAGTTTTCTTGTCCTCGCTGGATTCTATAGGCATTTTATGAGAGATTTCAGCACCATTGTTGCACCTCTCAATGATCTTACAATGAAGGATGTGCCTTTTGTTTGGGGTACTGCACAGGAAGAAGCCTTTACGGTATTGAAAGATAAGTTGACACATGCTCCTATACTCCAAATTCCTGATTTTAGTAAGGCTTTTGAGATTGAATATGATGCTAGTGGAATTGGATTAGTAGGTGTGTTATTACCAGATGGCAACCTGTTGCATACTTTCTGAAAAATTGAGTGGGCGTAGTCTGAATTATTCTACTTATGATAAAGAATTATATGCTCTTGTTCAGACTTTAGAAACGTGGCAACATTATTTATGGGCCAAAGAATTTGTTATACATTCTGATCATGAATCTTCGAAACATATTAAAAGTCAAGCTAAACTAAATCGTAGACATGTTAAATGGGTTGAATTCATTGAGACTTTCCCTTATGTCATTAAACACAAGAAGGGTAAAGAAAATGTTATTGTTGATGCCTTGTCTTGTCGCTATATTGTGCTTTCACAACTTGACTTCAAAAATTTTGGTTTGGAGACCATCAAAGATCAATATGTGCACGGTGCTGATTTTAAAGATGTAATGTAGAATTGTAAAGAAGGAAGAACATGGAACAAGTTCGTCATTAATGATGGATTTGTGTTTCGTACTAACAAGCTATGCATTATAGCTAGCTCCGTTTGTCTTTTGTTGTTGCAGGCGGCGCATGAAGGAGGATTAATGGGACACTTTGGCGTGAAGAATATGGAGGATATACTTGCTACACATTTCTTTTGGCCAAAGATGAGACATGATGTTGAGTGTTTTGTTGCTCGCTGCACTACATGTCAAAAAGTTAAGTCACGACTAAATCCTCATGGTTTATATATGTCGTTGTCTGTACCTAGTGTTCCTTGGGAGGATATATCTATGGACATTGTTTTAGGTTTACCTCGAACAAAGAAGGGGAGGGATAGCATATTTGTGGTCGTGGATAGGTTCTCGAAAATGGCACACTTTATACCATGTCATAAAAGTGATGATGTTGTTAATGTTGCCGATTTGTTCTATCGTGAAATTATTCCCTTGCATGGTGTGCCAAATACTATTGTTTCAGATCATGATACTAAATTTCTTAGCCACTTTTGGAGATGTTTATGGGCTAAGTTGGGGACTAAACTGCTTTTTAGTACTACTTGTCACCCCCAAACTGATGGACAAACTGAAGTAGTCAATAGAACATTGTCTACTATGATTAGGGCTGTTTTGAAGAATAATAAGAAAATGTGGGATGAATTCTTGCCTCATATTGAATTTGCTTATAATCGTTCATTGCATTCTACTACTAAGATGTGCCCTTTTGAAATTGTGTATGGTATCCTACCTCGTGCACCTATTGATTTGTTGCCTCTTCCATCTTCGGAGAAGGTTAATTTTGATGCTAAAGAACGTGATGAATTGATTTTAAAAATGCATGACTTAACTAAGGAAAACATTGAGCGTATGAATGCTAAATATAAACTTGTTGGAGATAAGGGTAGAAAACATGTTGTGTTTGCACCTGGAGATCTTGTTTGGTTACATTTGCGTAAGGATAGATTTCCTAATTTGGGCAAATCAAAGCTACTGCCACGTGTTGATGGTCCTTTTAAGGTGTTAGAGAAAATAAATGATAATGCATATAAACTTGAGCTGCCTACAGATTTTGGGGTTAGTCTCACTTTTAACATTGCAGATTTGAAGGCTTATTTGGGTGAGGAAGATGAGCTTTCGTCGAGGACGACTTCCTTTCAAGAAGGGGAGGATGATGAGGACATCAATACCATTGTTACACCCACAACCCCTGCTGCTATCCATACTGGACCAATTACTAGAGCTCACGCATGCCAATTGAATTATCAGGTACTTTCATTTCTTGGTAACGATTCTAATGTTCATGAGAATATGATGCTGCCTAAATTGGATACATTTGTTTTGCTTACAAATGAAGGGCCTAGCTTGGACAAGAAAGATGAAGCTTGGAGCAAGTTCAAGCATGGCGATGATGGCATGCGCAAGGGGAACAAGAACGGAGTTACATGTGATGATTCCAGGACTTTGAAGCCACCATAATGAGTGCATGAAGCCTTGGACGAAATATACAAGATGCCACTTCATAAATTTCGTCCAGAGGTTATTCTAGGTGCTGCGTCACCTTATTTTTGGGCCAAGCCCATGTAATTTCGAAATACTTGATTATAGGCAGTTTTTAGAGTCTGTATGTGTGGGGAAATAAGAGTTAGGGTTGGTTTCGGACCCCTCCTCCAAGGGCCACGAAATCCCCCCCTCTCTTCATATATACAGTCCTTAGGGCATCATTTAGACTTTGGGTTTTGTTTAGATTAAAGTTCGCCATAGCTGCAACTTCGCGTACTTCACTTGTGTTCAACAACCAGACAAAGGCGTCACAGAGCCCCACCTTTGATCAATAAAGCTTTCCTCTTATATTCGCAATATCCAGATTGCAATCTTAGTTTCTTGCTTGTTCTTTGTTTTCCTGCAGGAAACAGACCTTCATGGTCAGGTTGATCGTGCTCCGGCATGGTCAATAACCTCTCGAAGTTGGTTTAGCGGTTGCTAAGGTGTGACGTCCTCGCACGTTCGTAGTCAGATCGTCAAAGCCGACTTCCTCCAAAACAATAGCCACCATCTCATCGAAAGATGGGACACCTTTGCCTCTATCAAGTGGTATCAGAGCTAGGTGTCCCATCTATGATGTCCCGTCTTTTGATGAGATGGTGGCTATCATCTTGGAGGAAGTCGACTTTGATGATTCGACTACGAACGTGCGAGGATGCCGCGCCTTAGCAATCACTAAACCAACTCTGAGAGGTTATTGACCATGCCGGAGCACGATCAACCTGACCACGAAGGTCTGTTTCCTGCAGGCAAACGAAGAACAAGCAAGAAACTAATATTACAATCTAGATATTGCGAATATAATAGGAAAGCTTTATTGATCAAAGGTGGGGTTCTGTGACGCCTTTGTCTGGTCCTTGAACACAAACGAAGTACGCAAAGTTGCAGCTATGGCGAACTTTAATCAAAACAAAACCCAAAGTCTAAACGATGCACTAAGGGTTGTATATATGGAGGAGAGAGGGGGAATTTCGTGGCCCTTGGAGGAGGGGTCCGAAACCAACCCTAACTCTTGTTTCCCCACACATACGGACTCTGAAAACTGGCTATAATCAAGTATTTCGAAATTACACGGGCCTGGCCCAAAAATAAGGTGACGCAACACCTAGAATAGCCTTGGACGAAATTTATGAAGTGGGATAGCAAGCTTGGCGTGCGGAGCTGAAGATTCCTTTCTCTGTAAACCGACTCTGTACAAACCATAGCCCCCTCCGGTGTCTATATAAATCGGAGGGTTTAGTCCGTAGGAGCAATCATAATCAGACAGGCTAGATGTCTAGGGTTTAGCCATCACGATCTCGAGGTAGATCAACTCTTGTAACCCCTATGCTCATCAAAGTCAATCAAGCAGTAAGTAGGGTACTACCTCCGTTAAGAGGGCCCGAACCTGGGTAAACATTGTGTCCCCTGCCTCCTGTTACCCTCGATCCTTAGACGCACAGTTCGGGAACCCCTACTCGAGATCTGCTGGTTTTGACACCGACATTGGTGCTTTCATTGAGAGTTCCACTGCGCCCTCGTCGAAAGGCTCGATGGCTCCATCAATCATCTACAACAATACTGCCGTAAGGGAGATTTTTCTCCCCAGCCAGATCTTTGTATTCGGCGGCTTCGCACTGCGTGCCAACTCGGTTGGCCACCTAGAGTAGATCGACAGCTACGCCCCTGGTCACCAGATCAGTTTTGGAAATCTAAACTATGTCGCTGATATTTGAGGAGACTTGATCTTTCAAGGGTTCGCGGCCCCAACCACCACTTCGGCCTTAGATCCGGAGCGCGTCACCAGGTTCGAAGACGGGAGTCTAGAACCCGCCGGACTCTCTATAGCTATAGAGCTCAACACTGGAGAACTGGAGAGAATAGCGTCTCCGGCAGCCATCACAAAGTCGGACCCTTCTTCGGATACCAACTCCGAACCCTCGAAGTCCACGTCATGCGGGCTCAGCCAGGAAACTTCGGTCCCCGTCCAAACCTCGCTCTTAAACGAGCCTCTGGACTTAATGCGATCCCTCGTCATCACAGAGCAATAGTCCTGAATTGTGCCCAGCCTGGACTAGGGGCTGAAAATAGGGAAATTTACTTCCTACCCACCACCCACTTTATAGCCACTGTCGAAGATCTAACCGACATGCTCGACTACGCCTCCGAAGACATCGATGGCATGGACGACAATGTTGGAGAGGAGCAGGCCCAAAACCCGCTGTTCACTGGACGCTGGACAGCCACTTCCTCATATGGCGTCTACATGGTGGACACACCTAAAGGAGGCGACGATGATAATGGGAAAAACCCAGTCGAGGACGTACCTCCTGAAATACCGCTGAAGCGTCAACGTCAGTCGCGCCGCTCTAAATCGCATTGCGGAAAGGACAGCAATACTGGCACCAGAGACAATGATACTCCGGAAAACGCTGAAGACCAAGAAGACCCCATCGATCCAACATCCGCATAGGATGATCGGGAGGACATGCAAGTTGACCCTGACGAGCAAGCAGGGAACGACTCGGCAGACAGCAACTATCTGCCACTCTCCGAGGACGATGTAAGCCTCGGCGACGATGACTTTATCATGCCAGAGGAACCCATCGAACAAGAGCGCTTCAAGCGCCGACTAATAGCCACGGCAAGAAGCCTGAAAAAGAAGCAGCAAAAGCTTCAAGCAGACCAAGATCTGCTCAACGACAGATGGACTAATGTCCTGGCAGCCGAAGAGTACGGCCTCGAATGCCCAACAAAGAGTTACCCAAAAAGTAAGCTGCTACCCCAATTCGACGACGAGGCGCTGGAGCCTATACCACCCGCAAGTAACACGACTGGCAGACCCGACCGACCACCATGTGGCCGGGACAGAACGACAACTCAAGCCGAACATCAGCCCGCACCACCTCGCTGTAAAAGCAGAGAAACAATAGCTCGAAAATACACATATGACCTACGACAGGATCTGGAAAATAGAACAGGACAGACCAGATCAATCTACGGGTCACGGGGGCGTGCTGCGGTGCGAGAGGACGGCTATCAAGCCTGGCACGACAAGCATAACCACACCCGGGCCGAAAGCCGCATACGCACGTCATCCAAACTACATCGTGACATGGCCCGATACGGAGGCGCCGCACACCCCCTGTGCTTCATAGATGAGGTAATGGAGCACCAGTTCCCGGAAGGGTTTAAACCCGTGAACATTGAATCATACGACGGCATAACAGATCCTGCAGTATGGATTCAAGATTTTCTTCTCCACATTCACATGGCTCGCGGTGATGATCTGCACTTAAGGGGATTCCCCTAAAACTTAAGGGGCCAGCTCGGCACTGGCTAAACAGCCTACCAGTAAACTCTATTGGTAGTTGGGAGGACTTGGAGGACGCTTTCAGAGATAACTTCCAAGGCACCTATGTTCGGCCCCCCAGACACCGACGACCTTAGTCACATAATCCAGCAACCTGGGCAATCGGCCCGGCAGCTCAGGACCAGGTTCTTAATTAAGAAGAACCAGGTTGTGGATTGTCCGGGCGCCGAAGCCCTCGCGGCCTTCAAGCATAGCGTCCGAGACGAGTGGCTCGCCTGACACCTCGGCCAAGAAAAGCCGAAGTCCATGGCAGCCCTTACCACACTTATGACCTGCTTCTGCGCGGGAGAGGATAGCTGGCTCGCTCGTAGAAGCAATAGCACTAGCGACCCCGGAACCCCCAAAGCCAGGAACGGCAACGGCAAGCCACGACGCAACGAACACAAGCGTCAAAGCAATAATGAAGGAGCCCAAGACACGGCGGTCAATGCCGGATTCAGCAGCCCCAAACCCGGTCAACGGAAGAAGCCATTCAAGGCAAACAGAGATGGCCCATCCAGTCTAGACAGAATACTAGACCAGCCTTGCCAAATTCACGGCACTCCCGATAAACCTGCCAATCATACCAATAGAAATTTTTTAGGTCTTTAAGCAGGCCGGCAAACTTAACGTCGAACACAAGGGAAAAGGATCGCCAAGCGACGAGGAATCCCAAGAGCCTTGTCAACCGAACACAGGGATACAGAAGCAATTTCCTCCTGAGGTAAAAACAGTGAATATGATATATGCACACATATCCCTAAGAGGGAGCGCAAACGTGCACTACGGGACGTCTACGCCATAGAGTTGGTCGCCCCAAACTTCAACCCATGGTCGGTGAGGGAGTCCTGGATTAGGGGGTGTCCGGATAGCCGGACTATAACCTTTGGCCGGACTCCTGGATTATGAGGATACAAAATTGAAGACTTCGTCCCGTGTCCGGATGGGACTTTCCTTAGCGTGGAAGGCAAGCTTGGCGATACGTATATGTAGATCTCCTCCCATTGTAACCGACTATTGTAACCCTAGCCCTCTCTGGTGTCTATATAAACTGGAGGGTTTTAGTCCATAGGATGAACAACAACTACAACAGACAATCATGCCATAGGCTAGCTTCTAGGGTTTAGCCTCTATGATCTCATGGTAGATCTACTCTTGTACTACCCATATCATCAATATTAATCAAGCAGGACGTAGGGTTTTACCTCTATCAAGAGGGCCCGAACCTAGGTAAAACATCGTGTTCCCTGCCTCCTGTTACCATCCGCCTTAGACGCACAGTTCGGGACCCCCTACCCAAGATCCGCCGGTTTTGACACCAACATTGGTGCTTTCATTAAGAGTTCCTCTATGTCATCACCTTTAGGCCCGATGGCTCCTCCGATCTTCAACAACGATGCGGTCCAGGGTGAGACCTTTCTCCCCGGACAGATCTTCGTATTCGGCGGCTTTGCACTGCGGGCTAATTCGCTTGGCCATCTGGAGCAGATCGAAAGCTACGCCCCTGGCCATCAGATCAGATTTGGAAGTTTGAACTACACGGCCGACATCCGCAGAGACTTGATCTTCGATGGATCCGAGCCATAGCCGGGTGCGCCGCACTGTCATGATGGGTATGACCTAGCTCTGCCACCGAACAGTACCCTAGAGGCCGCGCCTGCATCAACTCCGACCCTTAGCTCGGAGCAAACTGCGCCGATCGAGGACGGGTGGCTAGACACCGCCTCAGGGGCTGCAGTCTCAACGGCGATCGAGCCGAACACCAGCCTCATCCTCTGCGAAGCCCGTGACTCCAAGGTGCCGGACTCTTTTCCGGACTCCGAACCTTCCGCGCCCCTACCAATCGAATCCGATTGGGCGCTGATCATAGAATTCACCGCGGCTGATATCTTTCAGCACTCGCCCTTCGGCGATATTCTGAATTCACTAAGGTCTCTCTCTTTGTCAGGAGAGCCCTGGCCGGACTATGGCCAACAAGATTGGGATGTGGACGACGAAGAAATTTGATGCCCACCCACCACCCACTTCGTAGCCACTGTCGATGATTTAACCGACATGCTCGACTTCGACTCCGAAGACATCGATGGTATGGATGATGATGTAGGAGACGAACATGAACCAGCGCCTATAGGGCACTGGAAAGCCACCTCATCATACGATATATACATGGTGGATACACCCAAAGAAGGCAATGGCGACGAGATAGCAGAGGATGACCCCTCCAAGAAGCAACCCAAGCGCCAACGTCGGCGGCGCCGCTCTAAGTCCCGCCAAAGCAAAAGTGGTGATACCGACACAGGAGATGATAATACTCCGGATAGTGCCGAAGATAACAACAATCCCCTCCAGCAAGACTTAGAACAGGAGAATGGAGGAGCCAGCCCTCCTGAGAGAGCGACAGATGGAGAAGAGGAGGATGATAATTACATGCCCCCCTCCAAAACGAGGCAAGCCTCGGCGACGAAAAATTCGCAGTGCCAGAGGATCCCATCGAACAAGAGCGCTTCAAACGCCAGCTTATAGCCACGGCAAATAGCCTTAAGAAAAAGCAGCAGCAGCTTCAAGCTGATCAGGATCTGCTAGCTGACAGATGGACTAAAATCCTCGCGGCCGAGGAATATAAACTCGAGCGCCCCTCCAAGAATTACCCAAAGTGTAGGTTGCTACCTTGACTGGAGGAAGAAGCATATGATACGGCTGATCGGCCACCTCATGGCCGCGATAGAGAGGCATTCCAGCCAAAAACTCAGCCTCCACCCCGACGCCATTCAAATAAAAAGGCATGGGGAGATACGCCAGACCTGCGAGACATATTGGAGGACAAAGCAAAGCATGCAAGATCGATCTACGGATCACGAGGGCGCTCCACTCTGCGAGACGATAAACGTCACGCCGGATACAGTAAAAGCAAATCCGGCCGGGCCGAACACAGCGGGCAAGACCCATTCGAGTTGCGTCGCGATATAGCCCAATACAGAGGCGCCGCACACCCCTTATGCTTCACAGATGAAGTAATGGATCATCAAATCCCAGAAGGTTTCAAACCTGTAAATATTGAATCATACGATGGCACAACAGATCCCGCAGTATGGATCGAGGATTTCCTCCTCCACATCCACATGGCCCGCGGTGACGACTTACACGCCATCAAATACCTCCCACTAAAGCTCAAGGGACCAGCACGGCATTGTCTTAACAGCTTGCCAGCCGAGTCCATCAGCTGTTGGGAAGATCTGGAAGCTGCATTCCTCGACAACTTCCAGGGCACTTATGTGCGACCACCAGACGCCGATGACTTGAGCCACATAATTCAACAGCCATAAGAGTCGGCCAGACAATTCTGGACTCGGTTCCTTACAAAGAAAAATCAAATCGTCAACTGTTCGGATGCAGAGGCCTTAGCGGCTTTCAAACACAACATCCGAGAGGAGTGGCTAGACCGGCACCTTGGTCAGGAAAAGCCGAAATCTATGGCAGCCCTCACGACACTCATGACCCGCTTTTGTGCGGGAGAAGACAGATGGCTGGCTCGTAGTAATAACATATCAAAGAACCATGGTACTTCGGATACCAAGGGCGGCAATAGCAGGTCACATCACAACAAACAAAAGCGCCGCATTAACAGCGATAATAACGAGGATACGGCAGTCAATGCCGGATTCAAAGGCTCTAGACCCGGTCAGCGGAAAAAGCCATTCAAACAAAGTACGCCGGGGCCGTCCAGCTTGGACCGTATACTCGATCGCTCGTGTCAAATACACGGCACCCCAGAAAAGCCATCCAATCACACCAACAGGGATTGTTGGGTGTTCAAGCAGGCCGGCAAGTTAATTGCCGAAAACAAGGACAAGGGGCCACATAGCGATGACGAGGAGGATCCCCAGCAGCCACACAACGGAGGACAGAAGAGGTTTCCCCCACAAGTGTGGACGGTGAACATGATATACGCAACCCACATCCCCAAGAGGGAGCGGAAGTGTGCGCTCAGGGACGTATATGCATTGGAGCTAGTCGCCCCAAAGTTCAACCTGTGGTCCTCCTATCCGATCACTTTCGATCAGAGGGACCATCCCACTAGTATCCGTCATGGCGGATTCGCCGCACTGGTTCTGGACCCAATCATTGACGGATTTCACCTCACTCGAGTCCTTATGGATGGCGGCAGCAGCCTGAACCTGCTTTACCAGGACACAGTGCACAAAATGGGTATAGACCCCTCAAGGATCAAACCCACAAAAATGACCTTTAAAGGCATCAGTCCAGGTGTAGAGGCCCATTGCACAGGCTCAATTACACTGGAAGTGGTCTTCAGATCCCCGGATAACTTCCGAAGCGAAGAATTAATCTTTGATATAGTCCCGTTCCGCAGTGGCTATCATGCATTGCTCGGGTGAACCGCATTTGCGAGATTCAATGCGGTACCGCATTACGCATACCTCAAGTTCAAGATGCCAGGACCCCGGGGGGTCATCACAGTCAATGGAAACACAGAGCGCTCTCTCCGTACGGAGGAGCACACTGCGGCCCTCGCAGCAAAAGCGCAAAGCAGCCTCTCAAGGCAATCCACCAGTTTGGCGTTTCAAGACCCGGACACCTTCAAGCACGCTTGGAGTAATCGGCAACTAGACCGCATGGCACAATCTGAGCTCGCGTAGCAATGCGGCCCCCACCCCAGTCCCAACCAAGCGGCGAAATCCGTGCCACGCATACATAATTACGCATTAAAAATACCATGGGCATAGGTGGGGAGGGGGCACAACTATGGCACGCCCCAAGTGGCAGCCTAAACTGCACTAGGGGCTTCCCGCTCTGTTATTTTTCTCTTTCAGGACTTTAATCTCTGGAAACCCCGTCCGGCAGCATGATTTCCGAACACATGATGCAGCAACCAAGGAGGCAAAAAGCTACGTCACACCACGGAACTGCCAGGTGGATTACGATAACGAGTGAAATATTTGCTTTAATACTATTCCTCAACTTGCCCTTGGAAGGGACATAGTCCCACTCTTTGCTTATCACACTATATGTATCATTCTGCTTTAACGCACCCTTTTTGAATAAACAATGAATAACATCATGACTATTATTGCATTCTTGTTATATATATGTGTGTGTGTTCATTAACGACGCCTGGCAACCGTACACTTTGGTACGACCAATACACCAGGGGCTTACGTACCCCACAATATGGTGTGAAAAGTCCGAACACTTTCACAAGTGCGGCACCCCGAACTTATAGCCTTACATGCATCAGCTCCGAATCATGTCTTTGGTCAAATGTTGGGTTTGCTCGGCTCCTATGTTTTGGTACCTTACGTTCCGCTCTATCGGCTAAGGTAGCGCTAGGAGAACTACTACGATTGTGCCCCGGTTCTGCCGGGCTGAGCACCCCAGTAGAGAAAGCTAAAACTGACTGTCATGATAAGGTGAGAGACTGGTCGCTGTTCAGCGAGGTTTTCGAGTCCCTAAAGACTTATGTCGCTTAGGGCGAGGGGCCGGCCCTGTCCAGCTTAAAGGCGTGTATCGTGCCCCGAATTCGGCCTTCCGAATACCAAGGGCTTCGCCGAAATTTAAAATTATAGAATTCTATGGCTAAGTGAGAGTGATAAAGCATCATTAGTCCAGTTGCCTTGTTAGTTGTCCTGAGCACCTCCCTCGAAGGACCCAAATATGGGAACAAGAGTGCTCAGGTTTA
Organism: Triticum aestivum; assembly: GCF_018294505.1. Classification (NCBI taxonomy): domain Eukaryota; kingdom Viridiplantae; phylum Streptophyta; class Magnoliopsida; order Poales; family Poaceae; genus Triticum; species Triticum aestivum. The sequence continues at coordinate 274,816,480 of NC_057809.1, read as the reverse complement.
TCCCGAACACCCCAGCACTCGTGGCATGGGGGCAGAAGCCGAGGACTAGCCATCTCTCAGATTGATAAAGAGCCAAACAGAATGTAATATTTTAAATTCACACAAGTGTTGCATAGCGCATATTAAACAAGTTTTCATCATACAGGATCACACGAGCAAGTTTACTCAAATATTGCATCCTTTGAACATTCGTCCGCTACAAGATGGGCAACCTTCAGGACACCCTCATAATAAATCTCGGGGGTGCGATGCTCCTTGCCCTACGGCGGCCCTTCCTTGATCAGCTTCACATCATCTAGCTTGGCCCACTGCACCTTCATACGGGCGAAAGCCTGGCGTGCACCTTCGATGCAGATGGACCTCTTGACGACCTCCAGCCATGGGCAGGCATCCACAAGCCGCCTCACCAGGCCAAAGTAGCTGTTCGGAAGGGCGTCGCCAGGCCATAGCCGGACTATAAGGCCCTTCATGGCCTGTTCAGCCTCCTTGTGCAGCTCGACCAGCTGCTTTAGCTGGTCTCTCAGAGGCATCGGGTGTTCGGTCTCAGTATACTGAGACCAGAACAGCTTCTCCGTTGAGCTTCCCTCCTGGAGAGCTCCGAATTCGGGTAAGTAATCGGTAATTTACTTTCACATGCTTGCTTTGCATATGGAATGCCTTACCCGCCGCTATTTTCTTCATTGCGTCAACCTCCTGGAGGGCCTTTTGGGCCTCGGCCTTGGCACTCTTTGCGCTCTCAGGGGCCGAGGCAAGCTCAGACTCTCGCGTCTTCGAGTCAAGCTCCAACGCCTCGTGCTTCATCATGAGAGCCTGGAGCTCTTGCTGCACCTCGCCCACACGAGCCTCTTGTTTTTCCCGCTCGGTGCGCTCCTTGGCCGCTTTATCTTTGGCCTTGGTCAGCGCTTGCTTCAGGGTCGCCACCTCGGTCATGGCCCTGGCAAATATACGATGATCCTGTCATTTTGCAATCGCGTCTTCTTTTATATATACATATCTGCAGACGGGGTATTACTTACCCTTGTTCTCCTCGAGCTGCCTCTTGGCAAGGCCGAGCTCTTTCTTGGACCCCTCAAGGTCCTGCTTCAGTATGGCGACCTCCGCAGTAAGTGCGGCGGACGCCAGCAGCGAGGCCTGCATACGCATATTGACATACTTATGTTAGACTCCTGCGATATTATTTGATCCTATGTTCGGCTTTTCTTTGAGAACACCGAACAAAGCATCAGGGCTACTGTCTATGTGGTAATATTTTTCCTATATTTTAAAACACTTACCTCAAAGCCTGTTAGAAGGCTGGCACAAGCTTCAGTCAATCCGCTCTTGGCGGACTGAACCTTCTGGACCACCGCACTCATAATAGTATGGTGCTCCTCGTCGATGGAAGCGCTGAGAAGCGCTTCCAGCAGATTTTCCGGTGCCTCTGGATGGACAGAGGTCACCGGCACAGGCGGCTTGCCCCTCTTAGGAAGCCGCCTGCCCGAGCCCGGAACCACTGGAGGTTCCGGCGCGGTGTTCGGCTGAGGGCCGAACTCGGAGCTCTCAGGGGCCTTGTCCCCTCGGCTCCCAGAGTCTGGGAGGCCGCCTTGAGGCACCTCCGGGACTGTCTCCCCTCGACCCGGTGCCTCATGAGACAGCACATCGGCGTCATCCGCAGGATGAGGGGAGGTGGCGGTTGGGACTAGATCGCTATCCATGTCCGACGAGCCCAGGGAGCCGTCCGATGATACATCGATACTGGCTCGTGGCGGCCTGCATAATCATGTTCAGCGTTAGGGAAAGCAGTGCGACAAAGGAATGCTACGAGTTACTTTGGTTTCCGAATACTTATGATCTCCCCAGGGGCTTGGCCCTGGGCAACCACTCGTCTTCGTCTTCATCGGCGGCGGTGGAGCTGTCTGGAAGGAGAATCCTTCCCTTCTTGGACCCTTCGGCCCCCCAGTTGGGACGGCCTTCCTTTTCTTCTCTCCCCCGCCTGGAGGGGGAGCATCTTCTTCTTCCTCCTCCTCTTCGGTGGAGGAGTGTGCCGCAGAGTTATCAGACGATGAGTCCGATAACACCTGGTGCCGGCAACTCTTTCGGGTTCCCTTGGCCTTCTTGGTCTTCTCCGACACCTTGTAAGGAGTTGGAGTCAGCATCTCCGTCAGGAGAGCTCCCGCAGTGTCTTCGGTCAAAGGGGTCGGACAGTTAATATGCCCCAACGTCTCCACCCAGTCCTGTCAAAGGCATGGAGATTAGACCCCGCATATAATTAAGCTAGGGGAAAATGTCCTACGGGACGTATTGAACTCACCGAACGCGCTAGGCACTTTGCGCTTAGTCCGCGGTCCTCGGCGAGAGAAGGAGGGACCTCGGTGCCCTTGAACAACACCTTCTAGACGTCCTTGTGCGTCATATCAAAGAGCTCGCTCAGAGTCTGGTGCCGGGCCGGGTCGAACTCCCACAAGTTAAAATCCCGTTGTTGACATGGGAGGATCTGGAGGATGAGCATAACCTGGACTATGTTGACAAGCTTGAGCTTCTTGCTTGCCATACTCCGGATACATTTCTAGAGTCCATCCAGCTCCACCGATGAACCCCACGACAAGCCCTTCTCTTTCCAGGAAGTGAGCCATGTAGGGAATCCGGATCGAAACTCGGGGGATGCCGCCCATTTGGCGTCGCGCAGCTCGGTGATGTAGAACCACGCCGATTGCCATCCCTTTATTGTCTCCACGAAGGAGCCTTCAAGCCATATAACGTTGGGCATCTTGCCCACCATGGCTCCGCCGCATTCTGCTTGTTGGCCTCGTACCACCTTCGGCTTGATATTGAAGGTCTTTAACCACAGGCCGAAGTGGGGTCGGATGTGGAGGAAAGCCTCACACATGACGATGAACGCCAAAATGTTGAGGACGAAGTTCGGGGCCAGATCATGAAAGTCCAGCCCGTAGTAGAACATGAGACCACGGACGAATGGATGGAGGGGAAACCCCAGTCTGCGGAGGAAGTGGTGGAGGAAAACTACCCTCTCATGAGGTTCCAGGGTAGGGACGATCTGCCCCGCGGCGGGCAGCCGATGCGCGATATTCACGGCTAAGTATCCGGCTCCGCGCAGCTTCTTGATGTCTCCCTCCGTGACGGAGGAGACCATCCACCTGCCTCCCGCTCCGGACATTGTTGGAGAAGGTTGAGGTGGGAAGTGCGGACTTGGGCGCTAGAGCTCGAGTGTGCAAAAACGGATGAGCAAAGGAGGAAGAAGGCATGGATGGAAAGGTGAATCCTTATCCCTTTATATGGGCGGACGAAACTAAGCGTCCCCACTAGCCTGGTAAAACTCGCTTATCCCCCAAGCGCTGTAATCGATGGCGCGGTTGGGTTACCCACGCCCGTATTGATGAGAATCCCGTAATAAGGGGACACAATCTCTGCTTTGACAAGACGTGTCAAAAAACTGCCTCGCGTTATGTGCGGGGCTAGTTAAAGGAAACGGTTTGAATAATCACCGGGCCATGACATAACGTCATGCCACCAAAACAAGTCAGCAAATTAGATTTGCGAAAATATTATTCTCTCTACGGTGGTATGTGGAACTTATTTTTCAGAGCCGGACACTATCCTTGTGTTCAAAATCTTCTATGAAGTATTCGGAGGAGGAACCCGCCTTGCAATGCCGAAGACAATCTGCGCGCCGGACTCGTCGTCATTGAAGCCTGGTTCAGGGGCTACTGAGGGAGTCCTAGATTAGGGGGTGTCCGGATAGCCGGACTATAACCTTTGGTCGGACTCCTGGACTATGAAGATACAAGATTGAAGACTTCGTCCCGTGTCCGGATGGGACTTTCCTTGGTGTGGAAGGCAAGCTTGGCGATACGGATATGTAGATCTCCTCCCATTGTAACCGACTCTGTGTAACCCTAGCCCTTTCCGGTGTCTATATAAACCGGAGGGTTTTAGTCCATAGGACGAACAACAACTACAACAGACAATCATGCCATAGGCTAGCTTCTAGGGTTTAGCCTCTCTGATCTCGTGGTAGATCTACTCTTGTACTACCCATATCATCAATATTAATCAAGCAGGACCTAGAGTTTTACCTCTATCAAGAGGGCCCGAACCTAGGTAAAACATCATGTTCCCTGCCTCCTGTTACCATCCGCCTTAGACCCATAGTTCGGGACCCCCTACCCGAGATCCGCCGGTTTTGACACCGACAGTCGGCTTGTCCAATCACCTTCGATCGAAAGGACCACCCAACCAGTATCCGTCACGGAGGTTCGGCAGCTCTGGTTCTTGATCCAATCATCAACGGATTCCACCTTACGCGAGTTCTCATGCATGGCGGAGTAGTCTCAATCTACTCTACCAAGACACTGTCCGCAAAATGGGCGTTGATCCGTCAAGAATCAAGCCCACCAGAACCACCTTCAAAGGAGTAATACCTGGCGTAGAGGCCCGCTGTACGGGCTCGATCACGCTGGAAGTAGTCTTCGGCTCGCCGGACAACTTCCGAAGCGAAGACTTGATCTCCGACATAGTCCCTTTTTGCAGCGGCTATCACGCACTTCTCAGACAAACCGCTTTTGCCCGCTTCAATGCGGTCCCGCACTATGCCTATTTGAAGCTCAAGATGCCCAGTCCACGTGGCGTCATTACAATCAATGGAAACATGGAGCGCTCCATCCGTACTAAGGAGCATACCGCGGCCATTGTGGCCGAAATACAATGCGGATGTATCAAGCCGCACACCTCCTCGGCTATTAAGCCACCGGACTTCACCGCGCAAGAACGGTCAGTTCTGCATGCTGGCAGTCCGGCAACCTTAGGGCTGGATTAGCAGCTTCGTCTCCATCGACCGCCACGAGCATCAGCGAAATTCGTACCACGCGTGCACAATTATGCACTCAAAATACCTTGGGCATCAGCGAAGGCAATATACGGACATGCCTATAACACGGTTCAACCCTATACGGCATCCCCCTTTATTTAATCATCTTTTCTTTTTCACCACAGGTGAATCAAAACCTACTCATTCTTCGGACCCACGAGGACTCTTTCCGAGCCTGGTTCCGTATAGATGGCCGAAGACCATTCCTTAAAAGGAATCTTTCTTATTTGGGCGAAAGCGGCGCAGACGTGCGGCTGGAAGGTGCGAAGCATTTTGTAGACCACAACTTCACTCAAGAACCTGTATAGAGCTTTTCCCTTAGCCCTAGACCACCGACATGTAAAATGTCCTTGGTGATTATGGCACCTTCTGTAAAATTACGTTTTGACATATCAATAAGATCTTAGTGAACCAAAATACTAATTCGGTATCGTCTTTACTTATAGACCTTATTGCGCCTATCAAGTTGTCTCACACACACACACCTCGGCATAAAATTGCCAGGGGCTCTATAAGGCAACATATGTGTTGCCAAACAGAAGTCCGAACAACTTTACAGCACAATTCAGTGTCCCGAGCTCGGCATTATATGCATCGGCTCCGAATCATGTCTTTGGTCAATAGTTGGGTTGCCCGGCTCCTGTGCTTGCTACCTTACATTCCGTCTAATCGGCTAGGGTAGTAAAGGGAGAACTACCGCGATTGTGTTTCTGTTCGTCTGGTTAAGCACCTCACTAGAGAAAGCCGAAAATTGACTGTCATGATGCAACGAGAGTTGGTCAACCACTTGGTGATTTATTACAATCCTTAGCGATTTTTTCATATTACACGAAGGACCGCTTCCTGGTCACATATGTAACACATCCGCATGAGGGTAACCGCATACATACCAGGGGCTACCTAAATAGACCCATTGTCAAACTCCTATAGCTAAGTGAGAGCAATAAAACCGAATAGTCTAATTGCCTGGTTCGCCGCACTGACACCTCCTTTAAAGGACCAAGACTTTGGGTTAAGTGTAGTCATGTGCAATTCCGAACACCCCAGTAGCATCTACATGGGATTGGAAGCCGATGACTGGGAACTCTCAGATATAATAAACGGCCGCACAGGAGGATAAAAACTTTTCATCAAGGAATGAATACATTACAAAACACTTAGTTCATAATACAAACCCCCGATAGGTTGGACTCTTTTATTCGAACACTACGTCCTTAGAGCATTGGCCCTCTATAATATGAGCATCTTTTAGCACGTCCTCAAAATAGCACTCTAGTGTGCGGTGGGCCATGCTTTCGGGAGGACCCTCAACTGCCACCTTTTCAGCATTCATTTTTACCCAGTGCATTCTGACATAGGCGAAAGCCATACGCGCTCCTTCTATACAGGACCACCTCTTGACGGCGTCAATTTGGGGCAGCGCATCGGCGAGACGCCGCACAAGGCCAAAGTAGCTGTCCGGAATGGCTTCAGCAGGCCACAGCCGGACTATGACGTCCTTCATGGCTGCGTTGGACATCTTATGCAGCTCTGCCCATTGTGCCATCTGGTCATTTAGCAGTACGGGACGCTCCTGCCCCATAAACTACGACCAGAAGAGCTTCTCCGTCGCATACCCCTGATAACCCACAAGTATAGGGGATCAATTGTAGCCTCTTTTGATAAGTAAGAGTGTCAAACCCAACAAGGAGCTAAAGGTAGAACAAATATTCCCTCAAGTTCTATCGACCACCGATACAACTCTACGCACACTTAACGTTCCCTTTACCTAGAACAAGTATGAAACTAGAAGTACTTTGTAGGTGTAACAGGATAGGTTTGCAAGAATATAAAGAGCACGTAAATAAAAACTAGGGGCTGTTTTAGGTAAAGAAGCAATAAAGTTAGTATAGTGAGTGCGGAAAAGTGGTGGTAGGAGTTGCGAAATTGTCCCTAAGCAATTGACTATGTTACTAGACCGATAGCAAGTTTTATGTGGGAGAGGCCACTGCTAGCATGTCATCACTGACTTGGAATTCTATGAACTTATGATTGGAACTATTAGCAAGCATCCACAACTAATGTTCCTTAAGGTAAAACCCAACCATAGCATTAAGATATATTGGTCCCCCTTCAATCATCTATGCATCAATTTCTATGCTAGGTTGAAGCTTATGTCATTCTTGCCCTCCAATACGTAGTCCTATCAACATACAACTAACCCTATGGTGTGATCCATGCGCGTGCTCATATGATGGGCACCAAAGGACAGCAACATAACCACAAGCAAATTAAACCAATCATAGCAATTCACCAATTACCGATAGGACAATGAAAATCTACTCAGACATCATAGGATGGCAACACAGCATTGGATAATAATATGAAGCATAAAGCACCATGTTCAAGTAGAGGTTACAGCGGGTTACGGGAGAGTGCACCGCTATAGATAGATGGGAGAAGGTGATGAAGACATTAGTGAAGATGACAGAGGTGTTGGTGTAGATCGTTGTCGCGATGATGGCCTCGGTGGCATCCCGGCGCCACCGGGAGAGAGGGGGAGAGGGGCCCCCTACTTCTTCTTCTTCTTCCTTGACCTTCTCCCTAGATGGGAGAAGGGTTTACCCCCTGGTCCTTGGCTTCCATGGTTTGGGAGGGGCGAGAGCCCCTCCGAGATTGGATCTGTCTCTTTGTCTCTCTCTGTTTCTGCGTTCCAGATTGTGGCCTTTCACCGTTTCTTATATTCCTAAAGATCCGTAACTCCGATTGGGCTGAAATTTTAACACGATTTGTATCCGGATATTGTCTTTCTTGCCGCGAAATAAGGGCACCAACCGCCTTATGGGGTGGCCACGAGGGTCAAGGGCGCGCCCACCCCCTGGGGCATGCCCCTCCCTCATGGCCCCCTCGGGCATCGTCTCGCGTTGATTCTTCTTCCCAAAAATCACATATATTCCAAAAAAATCTTCGTAAGTTTTTATCCCGTTTGGACTCCGTTTGATATGAATTCTCTGCGAAACAAAAAACATGCAACAAACAGGAACTGGCACAGGGCACTGGATCAATATGTTAGTCCCACAAATAGTATAAAAAGTTGCCAAAAGTATATGAAAGTTGTATAATATTGGCATGGAACAATCAAAAATTATAGATACGGCGGAGACGTATCAGCATCCCCAAGCATAATTCCTACTCGTCCTCAAGTAGGTAAATGATAAAAAAGATAATTTTTGATGTGGAATGCTACCTAGCATAATCTTGATCATGTAATCTAATCATGGCATGAATATTAAGACACGAGTGATTCAAAGCAATAGTCTATCATCTGACATTAAGACAATAATACTTCAACCATACTAATAAACCAATCATGTCATTTCAAAATAACATGGCCAAAGAAAGTTATCCCTACAAAATCATATGGTCTGGCTATGCTCCACCTTCACTACACAAAGTATTCAATTCATGCACAACCCCAATGACAAGCCAAGAAATTGTTTCATAGTTTTGATGTTCTCAAACCTTTTCAACTTTCACGCAATACATGAGCATGAGCCATGGATATAGCACTATAGGTGGAATAGAATATTATGGTGGAGGTTGTGTGGAGAAGACAAAAAGGAGGAAGTCTCACATCAACATGACTAATCAATGGGCTATGGAGATGCCCATCAATTGATGTCAATGCAAGGAGTAGGATTGCCATGCAACACATGCACTATAGCTATAAGTGTATGAAAGCTCAAACTAATACTAAGTGGGTCTGCATCCAACTTGCTTGCTCATGAAGACCTAGGGCACTTGAGGAAGCCCATCGTTGGAATATACAAGCAAAGTTCTATAATGAAAATTCCCACTAGTATAAGAAAGTGATAACTCAAGAGACTCTCTATATGAAGAACATGGTGCTACTCTGAAGCACAAGTGTGGTAAAAGGATAGTAACATTGTCCCTTCTCTCTTTTCTCTTCTTCTTTTTCTTCTTTTTTTCTTCTTTTTTTCTTCTTTTTTTGTAGGCTTCTTTGGCCTCTCTCTTTTTTTTGGGGAGGGGGCTTCTCTGGCCACTTTTATTTTGATAATATCACATGGGACAATGTTCTAATAATGATGATCATCACACTTTTCTTTACTTACAACTCAATATTACAACTCGATACTAGAACAAAGATATGACTCTATATGAATGCCTCTGGCGGTGTACCGGGATGTGCAATGATCTAGCATAGCAATGACATCAAAAAACGGACAAGCCATGAAAACATCATGCTAGCTATCTTACGATCATGCAAAGCAATATGACAATGATGCTCAAGTCATGTATATGAAGATGATGGAAGTTGCATGGCAATATATATCGGAATGGCTATGGAAATGCCATGATAGGTAGGTATTGTGGCTGTTTTGAGGAAGATATAAGGAGGCTTATGTGTGATAGAGCATATCATATCACGGGGTTTGGATGCACCAGCTAAGTTTGCACCGACTCTCAAGGTGAGAAAGGGCAATGCATGGTACCGAAGAGGCTAGCAATGATGGAAGGGTGAGAGTGTGTATAATCCATGGACTCAACATTAGTCATAAAGAACTCACATACTTATTGCAAAAATCTATTAGTCATCGAAACAAAGTACTACACGCATGCTCCTAGGGTGATAGATTGGTAGGAAAAGACCATCGCTTGTCCCTGACCGCCACTCATAAGGAATACAATCAATAAATACCTCATGCTCCAACTTCGTTACATAACGGTTCACCATACGTGCATGTTACAGGAATCACAAACTTCAACACAAGTATTTCTACAATCCACAACTACCCACCAGCATGACTCTAATATCACCATCTTTATATCGCAAAACTATTGCAAGGAATCGAACATATCATATTCAATGATCTACAAGTTTTATGTAGGATTTTATGACTAACCATGTGAATGACCAATTCATGTCATCTCTCTAAATAGATATAAGTGAAGCAAGAGAGTTTAATTCTTTATACAAAATATATGCCCACACTCTAACAAATATAAGTGAATCAAAAGAGCATTCTACAAATGGTGGTTTTCTATGTGAAGAGAAACATGCAATCCAAACTTTAAATGATATAAGTGAAGTACATGAAGTGTTCTATAAAGCCATACTCAAAAGATATAAGTGAATTGCAATTAGAATTCTATAAATCAACCATGGACTATCTCATACCAGCATGGTGCATCAAAGAAAAGTGAAAACTAAATGCAAAAGACGCTCCAAGATTTGCACATATCGCATGAACGAAACGAATCAGAAAACATACCGATACTTGTTGAAGAAAGATGGGATGCCTTCCGGGGCATCCCCAAGCTTAGACGCTTGAGTCTCCTTGAATATTTACTTGGGGTGCCTTGGGAATCCCCAAGCTTGATCTCTTACCTATCCTCCTCCTCACATCGAGACCTCCTCGATCTTCGAACACTTCATCCACACAAAACTCAACAGAAAGCTCGGTAAGATCCGTTAGTATAATAAAGCAAATCACTACTCTAAGTACTGTAGCAAACCAATTCATAATTTATTTTTGCATTGTAGCTCTGTAATATAACTTTTCCATGGCTTAATCCACTGACAGAAATCGATAGTTTCATCAAAACAAGCAAACTATGCATCAAAAATAGAATCTGTCTTAAACAGGACAGTCTGTAGTAATCTGAACATTCACCATACTTTTGGTACTCAAACAATTCTTAAAACAATAGGAAAAATAAACAATTTGTATAGAAAGACAATGAAAAAAGTTTCAGAACCGTTTGACGTTCCAGTAAAAAATGTAAAATCGCGCACTACAGCCAAAGTTTCTGTTTTGTACCGCACAAACTAACAAGCAATGTAAACATCCTAAAGGCAAATCTTGGCACATTATTTTTATTTTTAAACTTTATAAAAGCACATAACAGAAATAAATGAATATCTAAAACTTCCGAGTTGTCTCCCTGGCAGCGCTTTCTTTAAAGCCATTAAGCTAGGCATATAGTGCTGAAGTAATGGATCCACCCGGATCCCAAGGTATATCAAAGCCAATTTTAATTAACAATGATTTGTGATTTAGTATTGAGCACAAAGTAACATATATCATGCAACAACGAAGTCTAACTCTCTTCCTATGCATCCGCATGTCATAAAAGAACAATTCTTGCACACATAGTAAAGGCCAATGCATAGTATAAACAGTTTCTTGCAATTTTATCATATTGAAAACATGGAGAGGAGGAGATGTAGTTCCTCTCTCATAATAATTGCAAGTAGGATCAGCAAGCACATGCATATTATATTCATCAAAATTATCATCTGCAACGGTAAAATGCAACCCATCAATATAATCCTTAATAAGGGCAAACTTCTCCAATATAGTGTAGTCGAGAGAATTCAAAAAGATAATAGGACGATCATGTGTGAGTGCAATAGCAACAATTTCATGTTTAACATAAGGAACTATAGCAAGTTCATCTCCATAAGCATAATTCATATTGGCATCTTGGCCGCAAGCATAGTAAGCATCATCAAAAAGGGATATTTCAAAAGAATCAATGGGGTCATAACAATCATCATAGCAATCATCCTTTGGTAAGCACGAAGCAAAATTAAACAATGTATGAGTTGAAGAGTTACTCTCATTAGAAGGTGGGCACGGGTAGCAAATCCGCTCTTCCTCCTTTTGTTCTTCGCTCTCCTCATCATCTTTTTCATCCAATGAACCCACAATTTCATCAATTCCTTCTTCCATAGACTCCTGCAAAATATTAGTCTCTTCTTGGACAGCGGAATCCTCAATATTTGGTTTAACATAGGCATTAGAAGCATAATTACCATAACAATATTTAAGTATGGCAAAAAATTCAGATTTGTAAAGAGTAGCATCATACTTTCCAATCAAAGAAGCAATTTCATAAGCACCCTTAAAAGCAACAAATTCTTCAATTTGTTGAACATCATAGTAATTATAAACACCCTTAGCATACAAAGATACGATTCCATTATCACTAAACTCACATTGGTAGGGATGGTGTTTCTTAGGGTCTTCAGAACAACAAGTAAAATCATATATTTCAAATAAATTCCAAGTATAGCATTGCAAACAATGAATTTGATCTAGTAAAAGTTTCCCTTTTTGAGATAAGCGGTGTCGCACATAACAAGCATGCTCATCTAAAGATTTGCGCCTCAACTAAGCTAGTTGGGGTTTCAGCACGAGCACATAGGGATCGAAGATGATCCAAGTAAAAAGCTTCAGGAGTGTGATAGATTTTGAGTAGTTCTTCAACCATTGGTTCAGTAGGTACCACTATTTTTTTGGTATTTTATGTTTCCTACCCATAGCTAAAGATAGAAAACAAAAGCACAAAATAAAAACTACTTAGTGATAAAGCAAACAAGCACACACGAGAATATTCACCCCACCCTATAGCATCCCCGGCAACGGCGCCAGAAAAAGGTCTTGATAACCCACAAGTGTAGGGGATCAATTGTAGCCTCTTTCGATAAGTAAGAGTGTTGAACCCAACGAGGAGCTAAAGGTCGAACAAATATTCCCTCAAGTTCTATCGACCACCAATACAACTCTACGCACGCTTAACGTTCGCTTTATCTAGAACAAGTATGAAACTAGAAGTACTTTGTAGGTGTAACGGGATAGGTCTGTAAGAATATAAAGAGCACGTAAATAAAAACTAGGGGCTGTTTTAGGTAAAGAATCAATAAAGTTAGTATAGCGATTGTGGAAAAGTGGTGGTAGGAGTTGCGAAATTGTCCCTAAGCAATTGACTATGTTACTAGACCGATAGCAAGTTTTATGTGGGAGAGGCCACTGCTAGCATGTCATCCCTGACTTGGAATTCTATGCACTTATGATTGGAACTATTAGCAAGCATCCGCAACTACTAACATTCATTAAGGTAAAATCCAACCATGGCATTAAGATATATTGGTCCACCTTCAATCATGTATGCATCAATTTGTATGCTAGGTTGAAGCTTCTATCACTCTTGCCCTCCAATACATAGTCCTATCAATATACAACTAACCCTATGGTGTGATCCACGCGCACGCTTGATGTCTGCTACACAACCTTCTTCTTGTAGATGTTGTTGGGCCTCCAAGTGGAGAGGTTTGTAGGACAGTAGCAAATTTCCCTCAAGTGGATGACCTAAGGTTTATCAATCTATGGGAGGCGTAGGATGAAGATGGTCTCTCTCAAACAACCCTGCAACCAAATAACAAAGAGTCTCTTGTGTCCCCAACACACCCAATACAATGGTAAATTGTATAGGTGCACTAGTTCGGCGAAGAGATGGTGATACAAGTGCAATATGGATGGTAGATATAGGTTTTTGTAATCTGAAAATAGAAAAACAGCAAGGTAACTAAAGATAAAAGTGAGCGTAAACGGTATTGCAATGCTAGGAAACAAGGCATAGGGTTCATACTTTCACTAGTGCAAGTTCTCTCAACAATAATAACATAATTGGATCATATAACTATCCCTCAACATGCAACAAAGAGTCACTCCAAAGTCACTAATAACGGAGAACAAACGAAGAGATTATTGTAGGGTACAAAACCACCTCAAAGTTATCCTTTCTGATTGATCTATTCAAGAGTCCGTAGTAAAATAACACGAAGCTATTCTTTCCGTTCAATCTATCATAGAGTTTGTACTAGAATAACACCTTAAGACACAAGTCAACCAAAACCCTAATGTCACCTAGATACTCCAATGTCACCTCAAGTATCCGTGGGTATCATTATACGATATGCATCACACAATCTCAGATTCATCTATTCAACCAACACAAAGAACTTCAAAGAGTGCCCCAAAGTTTCTACCGGAGAGTCAAGATGAAAACGTGTGCCAACCCCTATGCATAAGATCACGAGGTAACGGAACTCGCAAGTTGATCACCAAAACATACATCAAGTGGATCACATTATATCCCATTGTCACCACAGATAAGCACGTGCAAGACATACATCAAGTGTTCTCAAATCCTTAAAGAGTCAACCCGATAAGATAACTTCAAAGGGAAAACTCAATCCATTACAAGAGAGTAGAGGGGGAGAAACATCATAAGATCCAACTATAATAGCAAAGCTCGCGATACATCAAGATCGTATCACCTCAAGAACACGAGAGAGAGAGAGAGAGAGATCAAACACATAGCTACTGGTACATACCCTCAGCCCCGAGGGAGAACTACTCCCTCCTCATCATGGAGAGCACCTGGATGATGAAGATGCCACCGGAGAGGGATTCCCCCCTCCGACAGGGTGCCGGAACGAGTCTAGATTGGTTTTCTATGGCTACGGAGGCTTCTGGTGGCGGAACTCCCGATCTATTGTGCTCCCCGGTGTTTTAGGGTATATGGATATATATAGGCCAAAGAAGTCGGTCAGGGGAGCCATGAGGGGCCCACGAGGGTGGGGGCACGCCCAGGGGGAGGCGCGCCTCCCTACCTTGTGGCCACCTCGAAGCTTCCTTGACTTCAACTCCAAGTCTCCTGGATCACGTTCGTTCCAAAAATAACACTCCTGAAGGTTTCATTCCGTTTGGACTCCATTTGATATTCCGTTTCTACGAAACACTGAAACAAGGAAAAAACAAAAACTAGCACTGGACTCTGGGCTCTGGGTTAATAGGTTAGTCCCAAAATAGTATAAAAGTGCATAATAAAGCCCATAAACATCCAAAACAGATAATATAATAGCATGGAACAATCAAAAATTATAGATACATTGGAGACGTATCAGCATCCCCAAGCTTAATTCCTGCTCGTCCTCGAGTAGGTAAATGATAAAAACAGAATTTTTGATGTGGAATGCTACCTAACATATTGATCCATGTAATTCTCTTTATTGTGGCAAGAATATTCAGATCCATAATATTCAAGACAAAAGTTTTAATATTGACATAAAAATAATAATACTTCAAGCATACTAGCAAAGTAATCATGTCTTCTCAAAATAGCATGGCCAAAGAAAGCTATCCTTACAAAATCATATAGTCTGGCTATGCTCCATCTTCATCACACAAAATATTTAAATCATGCACAACCCTGATGACAAGCCAAGCAATTGTTTCATACTTTTGATGTTCTCAAACTTTTTCAATCTTCACGCAATACATGAGCGTGAGCCATGGATATAGCACTATAGGTGGAATAGAATGGTGGTTGTGGAGAAGACAAAAAGGAGAAGATAGTCTCACATCAACTAGGCGTATCAACGGACTATGGATATGCCCATCAATAGATATCAATGTGAGTGAGTAGGGATTGCCATGCAACGGATGCACTAGAGCTATAAGTGTATGAAAGCTCAAAAAGAAACTAAGTGGGTGTGCATCCAACTTGCTTGCTCACGAAGACCTAGGGCATTTTTAGGAAGCCCATCATTGGAATATACAAGCCAAGTTCTATAATGAAAGATTCCCACTAGTATATGAAAGTGAAAACATAGGAGACTCTCTATCATGAAGATCATGGTGCTACTTTGAAGCACAAGTGTGGTAAAAGGATAGTAGCATTGCCCCTTCTCTCTTTTTCTCTCATTTTTTTTGTTTTTTTGGGCCTTCTCTTTTTTTATGGCCTTTCTTTTTTTCGTCCGGAGTCTCATCCCGGCTTGTGGGGGAATCATAGTCTCCATCATCCTTTCCTCACTGGGACAATGCTCTAATAATGATGATCATCACACTTTTATTTACTTACAACTCAAGAATTACAACTCGATACTTAGAACAAGATATGACTCTATATGAATGCCTCCGGCGGTGTACCAGGATGTGAAATGAATCAAGAGTGACATGTATGAAAGAATTATGATCAGTGGCTTTGCCACAAATACAATGTCAACTAGATGATCATGCAAAACAATATGATAATGATGAAGCGTGTCATAGTAAATGAAACGGTGGTAAGTTGCATGGCAATATATCTCGGAATGGCTATGGAAATGCCATAATAGGTAGGTATGGTGGCTGTTTTGAGGAAGGTATATGGTGGCTTTATGGTACCGGCGAAAGTTGCGTGGCACTAGAGAGGTTAGCAGTGGTGGAAGGGTGAGAGTGCGTATAATCCATGGACTCAACATTAGTCATAAAGAACTCACATACTTATTGCAAAAATCTATTAGTTATCAAAACAAAGTACTACGCGCATGCTCCTAGGGGGATAGATTGGTAGGAAAAGACCATCGCTCGTCCTCGACCGCCACTCATAAGGAAGACAATCGATAAATAAATCATGATCCGACTTCACCACATAACGGTTCACCATGCGTGCATGCTACGGGAATCACAAACTTTAGAACAAGTATTTCTCAAATTCATAACTACTCAACTATCATGACTTTAATATCACCATCTTCATATCTCAAAACAATCATCAAGTAACAAACTTCTCATAGTATTCAATGCACTCTATATGAAAGTTTTAATTATACCCATCTTGGATGCCCATCATATTAGGACCAGTTTCATAACCAAAGCAAACTACCATGATGTTCTAAAGAATCTCAAGATAATATAAGTGAAGCATGAGATTTCATCTATTTCTTCAAAATAAAACCACCGCCGTGCTCTAAAAGGATATAAGTGAAGCACTAGAGCAAATGACAAACTACTCCGAAAGATATAAGTGAAGATCAATGAGTAGTTGAATAATTATGTAACTATGTGAAGACTCGCTAACATTTAAGAATTTCAGATCTTGGTACAGCAAGCAAAACAAAAGAAAATAAAATGACGCTCCAAGCAAAACACATATCATGTGGTGAATAAAAATGTAGCTCCAAGTAAAGTTACCGATGAACAAAGACGAAAGAGGGGATGCCTTCCGGGGCATCCCCAAGCTTAGGCTTTTTGGTGTCCTTGGATTTTACCTTGGGGTGCCTTGGGAATCCCCAAGATTAGGCTCTTGCCACTCCTTATTCCATAGTCCATCGAATCTTTACCCAAAACTTGAAAACTTCACAACACAAAACTTAACAGAAAACTCGTAAGCTCCGTTAGTATAAGAAAATAAATCACCACTTAGGTACTGTTGTGAACTCATTCTTTATTTATATTGGTGTAATATCTACTGTATTCCAACTTCTCTATGGTTCACACCCTCCGATATTACTCATAGATTCATCAAAATAAGCAAACAACACATAGAGAACAGAATCTGTCAAAAACAGAATAGTCTGTAGTAATCTGTAGGTTTCAAATACTTCTGTAACTCCAAAAATCCTGAGAAATTAGGAAGTCCTAGGAAATTTTTTTATTAATCTACTGCAAGTGTAATTGGTATTTTATCACTCTCTGGTAAAAAATTAAAATTATTCTCGTGAGTGCATACTTTCTGTTTTTTTACAGCAAGATCAAATAATAATCGCCCAAGAAGATCCTAAAGGCTTTACTTGGCACAAACACTAATTAAAACATAGAAAACACAATCATAACAGAGGATAGATGATTAATTTATTACTAAACAGGAACAAAAATCAAGGAGCTAAAATAAAATTTGGTTGCCTCCCAACAAGCGCTATCGTTTAACGTCCCTAGCTAGGCATGATGATTTCAATGATGCTCACATAAAAGATAAGAATTCAAATATAAAGAGAGAATCATGAAGAATATGACTAGCACATTTAAGTCTAACCCACTTCCTATGCATAAGGATTTTGTGAGCAAACAACTTATGGGAACAATAATCAACTAGCATAGGAAGGCAAAACAAGCATAACTTCAAAATTTTAAGCACATAGAGGGGAAACTTGATATTATTGCAATTCCTACAAGCATATATTCCTCCCTCATAGTAATTTTCAGTAGCATCATGAATGAATTCAACAATATAAATATCACATAAAGCACTATTTTCATGATCTACAAGCATAGAATTTTTATTACTCTCCACATAAGCAAATTTCTTCTCATGAATAGTAGTGGGAACAAACTCAACAAAATAAATATCACGGGATTGAAAATTTAAATCAAGATGACAAGTTTCATTGTTATCATTATTCTTTAAAGCATACGTGTCAGCATAATAATCATCATAGATAGGAGGCATGCTTTCATCATAATAAATTTGCACATCAAAACTTGGGAGACAAAAAATATCATCTTCATCAAACATAGCTTCCCCAAGCTTGTGGCTTTGCATATCATTAGCATCATGGGTATTCAAAGAATGCATACTAACAACATTGCAATCATGCTCATCATCCAAAGATTTAGTGCCAAACATTTTAATACATTCTTCTTCTAGAATTTTGCACAATTATCGAAATCCTTATTTTCACGAAAGATATTAAAAAGATGAAGCATATGAGGTACCCTCAATTCCATATTTTTTGTAATTTACTTTTATAGACTAAACTAGTGCTAAAACAAGAAACAAAAAGATTCGACTGCAAGATCTAAAGATATACCTTCAAGCGCTAACCTCCCCGGCAATGGCGCCAGAAAAGAGCTTGATGTCTACTACACAACCTTCTTCATGTAGACGTTGTTGGGCCTCCAAGTGCAGAGGTTTGTAGTAAAGTAGCAAATTTCCCTCAAGTGGATGACCTAAGGTTTATCAATCTGTGGGAGGCGTAGGATGAAGATGGTCTCTCTCGAACAACCCTGCAACCAAATAACAAAGAGTCTCTTGTGTCCCTAACACACCCAATACAATGGTAAATTATACAGGTGCACTAGTTCGGCGAAGAGATGGTGATACAAGTGCAATATGGATGATAGATATAGGTTTTTGTAATCTGAAAATATAAAAACAGCAAGGTAACTATGATAAAAGTGAGCGTAAGCGGTGTTGCAATGCCAGGAAACAAGGCATAGGGTTCATACTTTCACTAGTGCAAGTTCTCTCAACAATAACAACATAATTGGATCATATAACTATCCCTCAACATGCAACAAAGAGTCACTCCAAAGTCACTAATAGCGGAGAACAAACAAGAGACTATTGTAGGGTACAAAACCACCTCAAAGTTATCATTTCTGATCGATCTATTCAAGAGTCCGTAGTAAAATAACACGAAGCTATTCTTTCCGTTCAATCTATCATAGAGTTTGTACTAGAATAACACCTTACGACACAAATTAACCAAAACCCTAATGTCACCTAGATACTCCAATGTCACCACAAGTATCCGTGGGTATCATTATACGATATGCATCACACAATCTCAGATTCATCTATTCAACCAACACAAAGAACTTCAAAGGGTGCCCCAAAGTTTCTACCGGAGAGTCAAGATGAAAACGTCTGCCAACCCCTATGCATAAGTTCACGAGGTAACGGAACTCGCAAGTTGATCACCAAAACATACATCAAGTGGATCACATGATATCCCATTGTCACCACAGATAAGCACGTGCGAGACATACATCAAGTGTTCTCAAATCCTTCAAGACTCAATCCGATAAGATAACTTCAAAGGGAAAACTCAATCCATTACAAGAGAGTAGAGGGGGAGAAACATCATAAGATCCAACTATAATAGCAAAGCTCATGATACATCAAGATCGTATCACCTCAAGAACACGAGAGAGAGAGAGAGAGAGATCAAACACATAGCTACTGGTACATACCCTCGGCCCTGAGGGAGAACTACACCCTCCTCGTCATGGAGAGCACTGGGATGATGAAGATGGCCATCGGAGAGGGATTCCCCCCTCTGGCAGGGTGCCAGAACGGGTCTAGATTGGTTTTCGGTGGCTACGGAGGCTTCTGGCGGCGGAACTCCCGATCTATTGTGCTCCCCGATGTTTTTAGGGTATATGGATATATATAGACGAAAGAACTCGGTCAGGGGAGCCACGAGGGGCCCATGAGGGTGGGGGCGTGCCTCCCTGCCTCGTGGCCACCTTGAAGCTTCATTGACTTCAATTCCAAGTCTACTGGATCACGTTCGTTCCAAAAATCACGCTCCCAAAGGTTTCATTCCATTTGGACTCCGTTCGATATTCCTTTTCTACGAAACACTGAAACAAGGAAAAAACAGAAACTGGCACTGGGCTCTGGGTTAATAGGTTACTCCCAAAAATAATATAAAAGTGCATAATAAAGCCCACAAACATCCAGAACATATAATACAATAGCATGGAACAATCAAAAATTATAGATATGTTGGAGACGTATCAGCGCTCATATGATGGGCACCAAAGGACAGCAACATAACCACAAGCAAATTAAACCAATCATAGCAATTCACCAATTACCGATAGGACAACGAAAATCTATTCAAACATCATAGGATGGCAACACATCATTGGATAATAATATGAAGCATAAAGCACCATGTTCAAGTAGAGGTTACAGCAGGTTGCGGGAGAGTGGACCGTTGTAGATAGATGGGGGAAGGTGATGAAGACGTTGGTGAAGATGACAGAGGTGTTGGTGTAGATCGTTGTCATGATGATGGCCCCGGCGGTGTTCCGGCGCCGCCGGGAGAGAGGGGGAGAGGTCCTCTTCTTCTTCTTCCTTGACCTTCTCCCTAGATGGGAGAAGGGTCCCCCTAGTCCTTGGCTTCCATGGCACGGGAGGGCGAGAGCCCCTCCGAGATTGGATCTGTCTCTCTGTCTCTCTCTGTTTCTGTGTTCTAGATTCTAGCCTTTCACCATTTCTTATATTACCGGAGATCCGAAACTCCGATTGGTCTGAAATTTTAACACGATTTGTATCCATATATTGGCTTTCTTGTGGCGAAAGAAGGGCACCAACCGCCTTACGGGGTGGCCATGAGGGTCGGGGGCGCGCCCACCCCCTGGGGCGTGCCCCCTGCCTCGTGTCCCCCTCGGGCATCGTCTCGCGTTGATTCTTCTTCCCAAAAATCACATATATTCCAAAAAAAAAATCTTCGTAAGTTTTTATCCCGTTTGGACTCCATTTGATATGGATTTTCTGCAAAACAAAAAACATGCAACAAACAGGAACTGGCATTGGGCACTGGATCAATATGTTAGTCCCGAAAATAGT
The DNA here is from genome assembly GCF_018294505.1 of Triticum aestivum. Classification (NCBI taxonomy): domain Eukaryota; kingdom Viridiplantae; phylum Streptophyta; class Magnoliopsida; order Poales; family Poaceae; genus Triticum; species Triticum aestivum. Next base: position 274,795,641 of record NC_057809.1, on the reverse strand, counting down.
ATAAAAAGTTGCCAAAGTATATGAAAGTTGTATAATATTGGCATGGAACAATCAAAAAATATAGATACGATGGAGACGTATCAACCCCTCCTGGGCTTGGAAGAATTGGACGGTGTTGGCGACACTCTTCGGCAGATCCGCATATACGTCTGGAGAACCCCACAGTCGATTAAGAAGGGCATACTTTCGGTCCCCAAATTTAGCCTGTAAAAGAAAAGGCTTACCAGCCGCTATCTGACTGGCTTGACGGATTTCCTCGCGCGTTGTGCGGGATTTGGACCGCGCCTCCGAAGCGTCTTGAACGGCCTTGGCGAGTTCGGTCCCCTTCGCCTTATTTTCTATTTCCAAGGACTTGCACTTGGCGGTGGTGTCCTTGAGTTTTTTATCCATCTCGTTCACCCGTTCCTCAAAACGGCGCCGAGCGGCCTGTTCGGTCGTCAAGTCCGCAGCCGCCTTATCGGCGGCCACCTTGCTTACCCTTGGTTGCTCCTTGGCTTGAGCAAGCTCTCCCCTGAGGGTTTCCACTGCGGCGGCACCATCTGTACAAACACGCACATTATAGCTCTTGAATTTTCATAGAGAACGGACATAAAACAGGCACAAACGCAAGATGTATCGTATACCTTGCGCCTGGTCGAGCCGCGTGTTAACGAGGACTAGATCCTCATCTGCTCGCTCCAATTTCCGTTTGAGTTCGGAAATTTCTGCTGACTGGGCAGTCACCGTGAACAGAGAGGACTGTTTTAAATCCAAGTAAACTAGAATGTTACCACCTAACAACTGATCATTGATCCCCTGTTCACTTTTCTTTCAATACACTGAACAGAGTCTCAGGGGCTACTATCTATGTGCAGGCATATTTCTCATAAGAATGACCAAAAACATTACATTGCATACCTCGAAGCCAGCTAGCAGGCTGGAGAAGGCTTCATTCAGCCCGCTCTTGGCGGACTGAATCTTCTCAGAAACTATGCCCATCAGGATGCGGTGCTCGTCCAGGACGGGTGTGCCTTGAAGTGCATCTGTCATTGTATTCGGCGCCTCTAGATTAGCAGAGGTCGTCACTCCCTCTTCGCCCGCATGGGGTCATTCCTTAGACCCCGGGGCTGTGTGGGTCTCTGGAGTAGTCTGCGGCTGGGGGACGGATTGACCGGGGCCCCCGTTGCCGGTCTTCATGAGGACCATCCCCCTCGGCCTTCCGGCAGCCGAGGTAATACCCTCTGGCGCCATTAAATCGCCCCCGTGTCTCTTCAAAGCTCGGGGAGGGCCTATGAGACGACACTTCGGTGTCATCCGCCCTGGGCAGTGGGGGAGCTAATGGAGGTGACCCGCTCTCCACCATCTCCGATGGCAGATCCCCTGAGGACGAAGATAGTGGGGGAAGATCGCGAGCTGGACTAAAAGATAAAAATTAGAGTTATCATCACAGTTCATTGGTTGAATAAGTGTGAAAAATCCCGTACCACTTACGAGTCGGCTTGGGGCTTAGTCCGGCGTCAGTGCTTTGGGACAACCTTGGCGTTTGACTTCGAGTCATCAGGGAGGGTAATTTTGTCCCTCTTGGATGCTTCGGCTTCCAGGTCTTCGGAGGCCGCCCTCTTTTTGCCCTTGCGGGGAGGATCTTCTTCTTCTTCCCCCTCCTCCTCAATGTCACCGCCCTCATGAGAGGACTAGGCATCAGCGTCTCCGGACATTGCGTCCGAAGTGCCCTCCTCTTTTTCTTCTTCTGATTGTCCTTCTTTGTCGGCGCATGGTATGGCACCGGGACCAGCATCCTCATTAGAAGGGGGTTGGCTGGGTCTTCGGGGAGCGGAGCCGGACACCGGATCTGCTCTACCTTCTTAATCCAGACTTTTCGAGGATGGATTACTCAGTACTTCTCCTATGGGTTGATGAGCCTATTGGTGTTCAGAGTTTTTAGAATTTACCTCGGAGGCCGGATGGTTGCAGTCGAGGCCGGTGTCGTCTGAGGACCTTGGCCACGATTTCTGCTTCTTAAAAAGTAGCTTCCAGATCCCCATATGCCTTGTGTTGTAGAACCATTGTAGGGTCCACGGCCCTTCCGGATTGAACTCCCACATCTTGAGGGGCCGCCTCTGGCAGGGAAGTAGTCGGCGGATCAGCATCACTTGGATTACGCCAGCAAGGGTAATGTCCTTCGCTATCATGCTCTTGATGCGTTTCTGCAGCAGCAGCACCTCAGGGACCGACCCCCAGTCCGGACCCTTATCGGTCCAAAATGTAAGCCTCGGCGGGGGTCCGAGTCTAAAGGCTGGTGCGGCTGGCCATTTGGAGCCACAGGGTTTTGTAATATAGAACCATCCTGTTGCCATATTTTTACGGTGTCCACAAAGACTCTCTTTGGCTAATTGACTTTGGGGAGCTTGCTCACCATGGCGCCACCACAGTCCGCGTGTTGCCCATTGACCACCTTCGGCTTCACATTAAAAATCTTGAGCCATAAGCCGAAGTGTGGAGGGACACGGAGGAAGGCCTCACACACGACGATAAACGCCGAGATGTGAAGGAACAAAATTGGGGCCAGATCATGAAATCCAGCCCGTAGTAGAACATGAGACCCCTTACAAAGGGGTGAAGGGAGAATCCGAGTCCACGAAGGAAGGGGAATTAACCTGCCGCGGATCAGGAAGCATGTGCTTGATTTCCGCGGTTAAATATCGCGCTTCCCGCATCTCCTTGATGTTCTCCTCCATGACGGAGGAGGGAACCCACTTACCTTGAGAGTCGGCCATGGTCGGAGGAGTTGCAGGGGGAAAACCTTGGAACTTGGGCGCTGGAGCTCGGGGATGGAGAGGCAGAGAGAATGAGGTGTGGGGGCGGAAAAGTTGGGTTCTATCCACTTATATGGACTGCGAATATCAAGCGTCCCCTCCGTCAAGCCTTAAAACTCACCTGTTCCCAAGGGGTCGTGCGAACCGCATGGTTAGGTTACCAAGATTCGTATTAATGAGAATCCCGCAATAAGGGGACACGATCTCTACTTTGACAAGACGTGTCAATGGGAGTTGCGTATTGAAACACGGGGCGGGAGGCCCAAAGATAGTTTGAAATGATAGTAGAACCAAACGTGACGTTTCGCTGTAGAAAGCTGTCGATGGATATATTTTAAGTATTATGCTTTTATTGTTGAAAGATTAACTTGTTGTACAGAACTGGATGTAGATCTCTTGTTCGGAGAACTACTTTGGAGTATTCAGAGGAGGAACCCGCCTTGCAATGCTGAACAATCTGCGCGCCAGACACATCATCATTGAAGACTGGTTCAGGGGCTATTGAGGGAGTCTTGGATTATGGGGTCCTCGGGTGTCCGGGCTATGTGACGTGGGCCGGACAAATGGGTCAGACAGATTTCCTCGTGTCCGGATGGGACTCTCCTTTACGTGGATAGCAAGCTTGGCATGCGGAGCTGAAGATTCCTTTCTCTATAAACCGACTCTGTACAAAACCTAGCCCCCTCCGGTGTCTATATAAACCGGAGGGTTTAGTCCATAGGGGCAATCATAATCAGACAGGCTAGATGTCTAGGGTTTAGCCATTACGATCTCGAGGTAGATCAACTCTTATAACCCCTATACTCATCAAAGTCAATCAAGAAGGAAGTAGGGTATTACCTCCTTTAAGAGGGCCCGAACCTGGGTAAACATTGTGTCCCCTGCTTCCTGTTACCCTCGATCCTTAGACGCATAGTTCAGGACCCCCTACCTAAGATCTGTTGGTTTTGACACCGACAACCATTCAAGTGGAGCACACCGTGCAAGTTTCCTTCAAGATTAGAGCATACGAAGATACCTTGGAGTGTGATGTGTTTCCTATGTTGGTTTGCCATCTCCTACTTGGACGAACTTGGCAATTCGACCGCAGGGTCATCCACAATGGGCAGACTAAGGCATAGCCTAGAGGTGGGAAGGGGCTGATGCCTTCCCACCCACCCAGGTTCAAGGCATGGTACTTGCAATTTGGGTTTGTTGCACCAATTATATTGTAGGGGGTTCCCTTACAGTCTTTCTGTCAAAAAGAAAACAATGGGTGAACCAATCACTATAGCTTCAAGATGAAGGGAAAGGGGTATGTTCTATGACCTATGTCGCCGAGCCAAATGATTGCCGACAAGCAAGCGACCACCCATCATGGAGACAATAGTGAGAGAGTGAGCCACCAAAAAGAAAGTGAGCGCCACAATCTAAAAATGAGTGCATCCACGATGAGCGACAAGAAAAACTTAGTGCTTCTAGCTACCAAAAGTGAGATGAGAGAAGTGCGTGAGAACTCATCAAGTGTTATGCAATGTGTCCTATTGTGCAATGATGAAATGGCAAGGACGAACACCTCACACCATCTAACTTTAGTTATGTCTAATCTATTGTAGGAATTCAAGGAGGTCTTCCCCGATGAGCTACCACTAGGACTACCTCCTCTATGCGGCATCGAACACCGAATCGACCTCATTCTTGGTGCACCATTACCAAACAAGGCACCCTACCGCATCAACCCAGAAGAAACCAAGGAAATATGAAGGCAAGTACAACACCTCATTGACAATGGGCATGTACGTGAAAGCTTAAGTCATTGTGTCGTTCCGGTTATTCTCGTGCCTAAGAAAGATGGTAGTTTTCGCATGTGTTCCAATTGTCATCCCATAAGTGCTATCACCGTTCGTTATCGCTATCCCATTCCACACCTTGATGATATGCCAGATGTGCTTAGCGGAGCCACCATTTTCTCTAAAATTGGTCTTAAAAGTGGCTACTATCAAATCCGCAATCAAGAAGGTGATGAATGGAAAACTACTTTTAAAACAAAATTTGGCTTGTGTGAATGGCTAGTTATGCCTATGGGTGTGATGCATTATGTTCTTCGACTTTACATTGGCGTATTTGTTGTGGTCTACTTTGACGATATCCTTGTGTCTAGCATGTCTTTAGAAGATCATGTCACCCATCTTAGAACTGATTTGCAAACTCTTTGAATCGAATGCCTTTATGCTAATATGGAGAAATACAAATTTGGTGTTGACAAGCTAGTTTTCTTGGGTTTTGTTGTGTCATCTAAGGGTGTTCATGTAGGTGAAGCTAAAATTGATGCTATTAAAACTTGGTCACAACCAACCAACTTGCAACAAATGTGTAGTTTCCTTGTCTTAGCCGATTTCTATTGTTGATTTGTTAAGGACTATAGCACTATTGTATCCCCTTTGCATGCCTTGAGTAAGAAGAATGCACCTTTTGTTTGGGGACCATCCCAAGATATCGCATTTGATGAGCTTAAGAATTTGCTTACACATGCTCCTTTACTTGCATTACCCAACTTTGATAAAAGTTTTGAGGTACATTGCGACGCTAGTGGTAATGGCATAGGAGGCGTGTTAATGTAACAGAAGTGCCCTATAGCTTACTTTAGTGAGAAACTTTCTGGCGCACAACTAAACTATCCCATCTATGACAAAGAGTTGTATGCTTTAGTGAGAGTTTTGCATGTGTGGGAACATTATCTTCACCCTCATGAATTTTTCATCCATACGGATCATGGAATGCTTAAATATCTTAAGGGTCAAATGAAATTAAATAAGAGACATGCCAAATGGAGTGAATTCATTGAGTCTTTTCCTTATGTTATCAAGTACATCAAAGGTAAGGAAAATATTGTGGCGGATGCTCTTTCCTACAAATGCATGCTTGTAACTAAACTTGAATGGAATGTCATTAGCTTTGAGCACATAAAAGACTTGTATGCGCATGATCCTACTTTCGCTATTCCTTATGCCAAATGCTTGATGCATACATCTTGGGTACGATATTACATCAAGGATGATTATCTAATGAGAGCTAACAAACTTTGTATCCCTAGGTATTCTCTTCGTTTGTTACTTTTGCAAGAGGCTCATGGAGGAGGACTTATGGGACACTTCGGACGCGACAAGACATTCGCTACGCTCCCCAAGAACTACTTTTGGCCTAAGATGTTCCGCGACGTCTCTCGCTACACCAACCTATGCTCTACTTGTCGCAAAGCTAAGTCTAAAGCTCAATCCCATGGTCTCTATATGCCACTTCCTATTTCGTATCACCCATGGGAAGATACTAGTATGGACTTTGTGCTTGGATTGCCTAGAACTAGAAATGGCAAAGATTCTGTATTTGTTGTTGTGGACCGTTTCTCTAAGATGGCACATTTTATCCCATACAACAAGATATACGACGTTTCACATGTTGTCAATCTCTTTTGTAGGGAAATCTTGCGTCTACATGGAGTGCCAAAGACGATTGTTTTGGACCGCGACGTCAAGTTCTTAGTTACTTTTGGAAGACCCTATGCGCCAAGCTCAGAATCAAGCTTTTGTTCTCTTTGGCATACCATCCACAAACTGACGCCAAACGGAGGTCACAAGACGGACGCTATCTAATCTCCTACGCGTATTGATCAAGAAGAACATCAAGGAGTGGGAGGAGTGCCTACCCATAACCGAGTATGTCTACAATCGCGCAAGGCATTGAACTACTGACTAGTCCCCCCTTCGAGGTCATCTACGGTTTCAATCATTTGCCCATTGGACATTCTACCACTACCTCTACAAGAGCACATCAACATGGACGTGAGCGCACGAGCAAGCTATCTCAAGAAGGTGCATGAAGATACAACACAAGCAATCGAGCACCAAGTACACCGACTCGCGACCAAGCTCAACATCAACAAGGAACCCATGATATTCCACATTGGACATCTTGTGTGGCTACACCTTCGCAAGGATCGATTCCCCAACGTACGCAAGTCCAAGCTTCTACCTCGAGCCGATGGACCCTTCAAGGTGCTAGAACGATACAAAGGCAATGCCTACAAGATCGACATCCCACGTGACAAGTACTCCATGAGCGACATCTTCAACATCAAGGATGTCATGGGAAAACACGGCCACCTATGGGGCCATCAGCCCTTTGTGGTTCGGCAGGGGGGAAGAGCACATTGCACAAAGAGCGGAGGGCACGGAGTAGCACGACAGCGATCACACGGGCAGCTTTTACCCAGGTTTGGGACGATGCGTAAAACCCTACTCCTGCTTTGGTGGATTGATGAGAGAACCATGGTGGAGACACGGTGCTCTAGCCCGGCAAGGTTGCCTCGGGACGAGGGCAGCTATGCTTGTATGAGTGTACAAGGGTCTGAATCCTTTCTAAGGTTGCCACGGCCCTCCTTTATAGGTCAAGGGGTCACCACAATGGCAAATCAGTGATTGCGTACTAATTAGATAGCAAACAGTGCTATCATACCTAACTCTACAGACGGGACAAGGTGCATTAAATGCACAGCTTAGTGTCACATCATGGAGTAGCCCGGCAAGCCTTGCCGTGCCGTTCGGCCACCTTCTCACCTGCCTGCGTGACATGTCCCTGGACGGGTGTCATTCGGAGGTGAATTCCTTCGGAAATGGCTGCCACGTGACAAGTAACAGCCACTTAGTCACTTGGGGGCTCGACACCGCACCCATCGATGACTAGCGTTGTTGTGAGGTGGAGCAGTGGAGCCTTGGCGGGGTAATCCGCCCTCGTCGTACCCGGCAAGCTTCCCGAGACAGTGTTGAGACTTTTCTTCGGGGCAACCTCGACCTCGCCAGGCTCACCTGCCCGGCAAGGGACATTTTTTCCTTAGTGATATCTTGCTCCTTTGGTTGGTCTTGGTCTTCTTGACCCGCCCTTTGATTCCTCAAAGAGCTTATCTCTTCTGCTTGGTCTGGTCTGGTATGTCGAGTGTTGACAGGCCGGAGGGTTGTTGTTCGTGCACAAGTCAGTCAAAACATACACCCCTGTTTGTGTACCCCGACAGAAGCCCCTGGGCCTGAGCCATACGTGTCGCTGGGCACATTGGGTTAGGCCCCAAACAGTGCACAGACACGTGGCGAGCGAATGCTGCGTGTGCAGCGGTTTGTCATGATGACTGGTCGACCAACATCCACTTCGCTTAATTACCGCAGGTCGTAGGACTGTAGCAATCAATGTAAAATGGTAACTTTCTGAAGAGTCGCGCCCTTCCCTGTGTCTTTTTCCCTTAAAAGAGAAAAACGCGAAGAGGCACTGCTCATTCATCGTCCGCCTCGCCCCTCCACCATCTTCTTCTGCAAGCCAAGCGACTGTTCTCCCTCCTCGCCCACATTCGCCTCCGAGCCTCACTCAACTTCCTTCCCCCATCCCCGCTGTAGCTTGAGAGTCGGGGAAGAAAACCGCCGCTCCCAAGGGGAAGCGGGCGACCGCCGTGAAGGAGGTTGTCGTGGAAGGGAGCAAGAAGAGAGCGGTAGAGCTGGACAAGAAGCAAAGGGGAGACGTGGTCTTCTTCCCATTGAATCTGGACGGCGACACATTGGTAGTGGAGTATGGATATCTCTGGGGGAGGGAGGTTCCAAACGGGCATGGCACACCCAAGGTTCTGGTGGAGGGGAAAGAGGATCTGCCAGATTCGTACCGATTCTTTTGCGCATATTTCATCTGTCGCCTCTGTCCTCCTTTTTCGGATTTCTTCAAAGCGATGATGGTAATCTATGGATTCCACCTCTTGGACTTCACGCCGAATGCAATGGCGTACATGGTGATTTTCGCCCATTTGTGCGAGAACTTTGTTGGGGTCGCCCCCAATGTGGATCTGTTCAGGCACTATTTTGTCCCGCGGGTGGAGACCAAAGCCCACCGTTCCGAGAACATAAGCTGGATGCCTCAGGTGGCGAGGGAAACTGGGATTACCTCTCCGGACAGCAGCGCGGCACATGGGAGGAGTGGAGGGCAGACTGGTGTTGGCTTCAGGATGAGGAGGCCCCAGATTTCTACCAGGCGCGGAAAGAATGCATTGTGCACGGCAATGACTGGAGGCGGTTTGGCCTCACTGATGACAGGCTCCGCACAGCAATAAATAGGATTACCCGTCTAAAGGCCGTCGGACTAGCCATCGGTCATGTGGGGCCGACTTCCTCCAACGTCACATCGCGCCACTACAGAAGAGGGACAGGTTTACCTGGTAGTACGGACAAGCTGTGGACAGGATGAGATTGTACCCCGGCCTGACCAACAATCTGTTAGTTTATGGCCATGCTTGGTTGTGCGAACAACTGTTCGGTAGCCTTGGGCCGTTCAAGTTGCCGGCAAATGTCATCCCACTGAACATCAACTCCGCCTGGGACCGAATTCTGAAATTGATGCCAGATTGCAACGCTCATGGGGTTGCGGGTGACTGGCAGTTACCCGAGCTTAACGAAGAGCTTGCATGGACCTCCAGCCTGGTGGAAAGGGCTACCAGGGTGCAGACCAATATGTTCAAGTGCACCTCCAAGGTGGAGGAGGCATTCATCAAGAGGTGGATCGAGGAGGACAAGGCACTCCAGGCCGCCGCAAAGGCGAAGGCCGGGAAAGCAGAGGAGGAGGAGGGGGAGGTTGAGGACGAAGGCTCCTCTCACGACATAAGCGAAGCGCATGCCATAGACGAGGCTGCCGTGGACGAGCCTGCCGAGGACGAGCCCGTCGGGATTGAGGCCTTATACGTCACGGCAGCAGAGGCCCGGGAAGAGGACGGAGCTGAGGAAGCGGATCATCCTGGGGAGGAGTGGCTTGCAGCAGGCCCTCAATCCCCCGAGCCAATCTTGGTACAGCGCCCTCATAGGTGGGTGGCTAGCCGGGGAGCAGCGGTTCCCGATCATGTGCCTGCCGCCAAGAAGGTAAAGAAGACTACCTCCAAGGGTAGCAAGCCAGAAATGGTGCGCCGGCAGTCCTCCCGCCTTTCCGGGGCCAAGACCCCTCCTGCCAAGCAATTGGCAGCCACGGGAGTCGACTCCAGCTCCCAGTCAGGCTCGAGGTCCTCGCATAGCTCATCCTCGTCGGATCCCTCTATGCCTCAGTAGGGCTCGAAGTTGCCGAGAAGCTCTGTCCCTCCGACACTGAAGTGGAGTTGAGCGCCCTCACCGCCCATGGAGTTCGAGCTGAGCTCCATGCTTATTGATGAAGAGTAAGGAAGAACACTCTCCTTTTCCTTACTGTAGTTTCTATGTGTTCGCCTCTTTGCTGACTCATCTTGCTTGCTATCTTTGTGAGGGAGGAGGAGGAGGAAGGCGAGACCCTCATCCACTAGACCAAGCGGCTCAGGCATGCGGAGCCACCGAAGACCTCAGAAGGTGCGGGCCTGGCGGAAAGTAGCATGAACAACCCAACACCAAGCCCCCAGCTCAGCCCCCGGCCTGAAAGCACATGATTGTCCCCTCCCACCAAAAATGATGGAAGACAGCTTCCCACCTCCTCGGCCATAGGAGGGGAGGAGACCACTTAGGGCGAGCCCTTCCAGGAGGGGCCTACCCTGCCCGTCGATCAAGTCGAGGGATCCCCGACAAGGGTTTCCACAGAAGGGTCCGCCCAAGACGACGCTGTGGTTACCGAGGGAGGGGATGGTGGCCATGGCCCGGCAACAGACGTTGCTGGGGAAACCGAAGCTCCCCCACGGCAGGCATCTCTGGGTAATTCAATTGCTCTTTTGTGTTTTGCTGCTTTTACCATCTCGCTCCATGTCCCTGGCTTGCCAATGATTCTGCACCCTTATTATTGTTTGTTAACCTTGCTTGTAGCCCCTCTGATCGAATAGTCTGAACTGCTGGAAGAGGTGGCCAGCATAGGGAAAGACGATGTGGAGGAAGCCGCGAAGATTGTTACCGCGGAAGGGCAGGAACATGCTATCGGGGGTATCCAAGAGCTCTCAAAGGAATCGGAGAAAAACCCCAGCAGCGCGCCGGGGTCGGGGGTATTGGTTGAAGACAAAATCCTCCTCCAAACCATGGACCTCCTTCCCTGATTCGGCACCTTGGCGGGGGGCATAGCAAGCAGTTCCAGGTCCTTATGAGGCAGTAGGAGATGATTTCCATGGCAAGGGAGGATGTCATTGCCCGGGAGGCTCGCCTGACGGAGCACACGGCGCTCTTGGATGCCAAGGAGAAGAATATCTCTTCTCGGTAAGAGAACCTCGAGGCCACCCTCTGCGCCAAGGACGATGAACTGGAAGCTCTCGTACAGCAGCGTACCAAGGAGCAGGAAGATAGGCATAAGGTGGCCCTGGATGCCCTCACTGCTGGCTTTGTCGCCCAACTGAAGAAGCTTGTTCATGACCTAGCCATTGCATCCACTGCCAAGACCGACCTCGACTAACAGGTGGCCAAACTGATGGAAGAGCTTGCCGGGAGCGCCAAGGAATCGTGACCCTCAAGGAGGAGGCGCGAAAATCAGAGATTCTTCTGAAGGAGGTGCAATCGCAACTCTCCTCTAAGAGCCAAGACCTTGAGTCCGCCAATGGCACCATTGAAGACATGAAGGCCAGGGTTGGCACCCTGGAGAGCTTGATCGAATCTGGCGAGGTCCGTGAGAAGCAGCTAATGAAGGACCTGGACATTGCAAGGCTCCTTCGGAAAGATGCAGAGGAAAAGCTGGCGACCTACTCCGAGCAGGTCAACCTTTGGATCAAGATCTTGATCGATATCGTCGAGCGCCTCACTGCCCAAACTGCAGTGATGGGCATGGAAGGGCCAGTCTTCTTCGCCAGTAGGCATGAGGTCCCCATCGTCAAGCTAGGGCTCTTCTTCAACGAGTTGATCAAAAATCTGAAGGCACATGAAGAGGGAAGGGCTGGTCGCTTCACGAGCGAAACCTGGAAGCTTGCCCGCAATGCCCTCTTCATGGTCGTAAGCAACATCGGCTATTGCCATCCGGATCTCAACCTTGCCGATGGCTTCAGGAAGCTGCCGGAGGACGTAGATGCTTCTGCTGCCGAGGAGAAGGCCGCCCCCTATGCCAACAAGGTCCTTGTCGTCCCTACTGCTCCGCGAGGTCGCCAGGCACAGCCTTAAATTATCCTTGCCATTGCACTCGCTCCTCTCCGAAGTACCACCTCCTACATATGAGACATGGATACTACCTGACCCTATACGTGATCAGGTACTTGGAGGGAACCTATGGAGCGACTACATCCCACGACCAAGACGCCGAGGACACCAAGTACAAGGAACAAGAAGAAGAGCTGCCAAAAGCCTACAGCCACCGGACGACTGGTCCGGACTGGACGTCCGACGCCTAGAGCTTCCGCCAGCCCAAAGTATCAGCCAGCGAACGCTATAGCGGCCAGACGTCCGACCCCGGCTAGACATCCAACACCTCCGAGCGCCTGGACAACCGAACCCCTTCGAACGACTGTTGCCACACCATAGAAGGGAAATTATCAGAAGCCCGAAGCCTCCAGACGACCGACAACCGGACGACCAACCATCTCCGGAAATCCGATGCCACCTGATCTGGGCCAAAATGTTGGACGTCCGACCGCTTCCGGACGTCTGGACCCTCGCGAGCCACCGGACGTCCGATAGCATCCGGACGACCAACGCCTGTCTTTGCACAGCGTGTTGGGCCGATGCCCAAGTACCCTTTCACCCCCTTAGACTATATATACTCCTCCTTCTCCCTCTTTCTAGGGTTAGCAAAGGATTAGCTGATTTGAGAGATAGAGCTTTGATCATCCACTTAATACCTTCTCCATCGGAGTTCACGACCTCTACGGAGAAGATCCCCCAAGTGGATTCAAGACCCCTAACAGGAAGACCCCTCAAGACGTCCTCATGGAGAAGAACTACCGCCTCTTGTATCGTCCCTTTTTGTGTTTGGATCTTGTATCACTCTTTATGTTCATGGATCTAGCACATGTGTGATCGTTTCTCGTAGATTTGAGTGTTTCCTCTTGTTTCCCCCTCATGTTTCCCTGCGTGTTCTTCGTAGGATCCGCTCCAATCATGAAAGATCGGCCCTAGTGTTTCCACCCTACATCATCTTGGTATCATGAGCCTTGGTTCATCACGAATTGGAGCCCCTACCCTTGTTTCATAGCCTTCTTTTGTTTATTTTGTCCCAATTTCGAAAATTCCCCACCAAAAATAGGCCCAATTTTTTTATGATTTGTCTGATTTGATATGTGGATTTCGTCTGTACCAGGTAGATCTAGCATTCCCCCATCTTTTCTCCAATTTCCATCCACAAAATCGATCAAATATTGCCCCAATTTGTCTTCAATCCATGAGTTCGTCCCCTTTTTCCCGAACCCGAAATTGCCCAGCCGCATCGGACGTCCGACACATACCGGAAATCCGGTGACCCAAGACAGAAGCAAACTCTTGGACTTTTGACCCTGACCAGACATCCGATGACCGGTCGTCCGACACTTACGGGACGTCCGACGTTCCCTCACGAAGCTGAATTTTTTTGCCCGAAAATTTTCAGCCACCGCCCACACTTCCGCATTGCCACCCCAATATCCACTTCCGCATACGCACTGCCAAACCACCACTGCCTTCCACAACCACCATTGCTTACCCGCTACCAACTCTGACAAATTTTGCCACTTTGGTCTTTGAGAATTTGAGTTGTGATTCTCGTTTCCTAATTTGTTTTGGCTACTTAGGGACGATTCGACATCGACATCACTGCCACTCATCTTCATCATCGACATCGAGCATTTCACCATTTTTGACACCTTCACCATAAGCAAGAACGGTAACCTCTATATCATCTTGGTATCATGGTATCCATTCATTGTACATTCATGCTTGCCATTGCATTGATAACCCCATAGCCCATTTTGCGTACCTTTCCTATCGAGACTAGCCTTTGAGTATTGTCGGCAACATTACTTGTGCACATTAGTGATCATAGCCCCCATTGCATACATACCATATCATCTTGGCACATATCTTAGTATCATCTCAGGTGTCACAAGGTTGTCATCGCATATACACAATTGCTATCTTGGTTCGTGAAGTTTTGCATAGGAGGCCAAAGAAAGAGCTCAAAAGAGAAAGAGCAAAACAAGCTTTTAAGCGAAAAGAAAATATAAGCAAAGAGCTTTTAAGCAAGAACCATATCATCATACTACATTAAGATTTTCATACTGCATCATCTTGGATCATATCATCGGAACACCATACTGAAGGAAATATACCCTAGAGGCAATAATAAAGTTGTTATTTATATTTCATTATATCATGATAAATGTTTATTATTCATGCCAGAATTGTATTAACCGGAAACTTGATACATGTGTGAATACTTAGACAAACAGAGTGTCCCTAGTATGACTCTACTTGACTAGCTCTTTAATCAAAGATGGTTAAGTTTCCTAGCCATAGACATGTGTTGCCATTTGATGAACGGGATCACATCATTAGAGAATGATGTGATGGACAAGACCCATCCGTTAGCCTAGCATAATGATCATTTAGTTTATTGCTATTGCTTTCTTCATGACTTATACATGTTCCTATGACTATGAGAATATGCAACTCCTGAATACCGAGGAACACTTAGTCTGCTATCAAACGTCACAACATAACTAGGTGATTATAAAGATGATCTACAGCTGTCTCCGATGGTGTTTGTTGAGTTGGCATAGATCGAGATTAGGATTTGTCACTCCAATTGTCGAAGAGGTATCTTTGGGCCCTCTCGGTAATGCACATCACTATAAGCCTTGCAAGCAATGTCACTAATGAGTTAGTTGCAGGATGATGCATTATGGAACGAGTAAAGAAACTTGCCAGTAACGAGATTGAACTAGGTATAATGATACCGACGATCAAATCTCAAGCAACTAACATATCGATGACAAAGGGAACGACGTATGTTGTTGTGCGGTTGACCGATAAAGATCTTCATATAATATGTAGGAACCAATATGAGCATCCAGGTTCCGTTGTTGGTTATTGACCGGAGATGTGTCTCGGTCATGTCTACATAGTTCTCGAACCCGTAGGGTCCGCACGCTTAACGTTCGATGATGATTTGTATTATGGGTTATGTGATTTGATGACCGAAGTTTGTTCAGAGTCCCAGATGAGATCACAGACATGACTAGGAGTCTCGAAATGGTCGAGACGTAAAGATCAATATATTGGAAGGCTATATTCGGACATCGGAAAGGTTCTGAGTGGTTCAGGTATTATTTGGAGTACCGGAGAGTTACGGGAATTCGCCGGGGGAAGTAGTGGGCCTTAATGGGCCATACGAGAAAGGAGAAAGAGGCCTCAAGGGGTGGCCGCCCCCCCCCCCTTGGCAAGTCCAAATTGGACTAGGGAGGGGGCGGCGCCCCCCTCTCTTTCCTTCTCCCTCTCCTACTCCTTCCCTCCCTCCCCTCTTGGAAAAGGAAGGGGACTCCAACTAGGATTGGGGATCCTAGTTGGACTCCCCCTATAGGCACGCCTCCTAGGCCGGCCTCCTCTCCCCCCTCCTTTATATACGTGGGCAAGGGGGCACCCCAAAGACACACAAGTTGATCTTTAGCCGTGTGCGGTGCCCCCCTCCACAGTTTTCCACCTCGGTCATATTGTTGTAGTGCTTAGGCGAAGCCATGCGTCGGTAACTTCATCATCACCGTCACCACGTAGTCATGCTGACAAAACTCTCCCTCGGCCTCAACTGGATCAAGAGTTCGAGGGACGTCACCGAGCTGAACGTGTGCAGATCGTGGAGGTGCCGTGCGTTCGACACTTGGATCGGTTGGATCACGAAGACGTTTGACTACATCAACCGTGTTACTAAACGCTTCCGCTTTCTGTCTACGAGGGTACGTGGACACACTCTTCCCGCTCGTTTCTATGCTTCTCCTAGATAGATCTTGCGTGATCATAGGAAATTTTTGAAATACTACGTTCCCCAATGGTTGCATCCGAGCCAGGTCTATGCGTAGATGTTATATGCATGAGTAGAACACAAAGGAGTTGTGGGCGTGGGTATATACATATTGCTTGCCGTCACTAGTTGATTCTTGATTCAGCGGTATTGTAGGATGAAGCAGCTCAAAACGACATTATGCGTACGCTTACGTGAGACTAGTTCTACCGATGTGCTTCGCACACGGGTGGCTAGTGGGTGTCTATTTCTCCAACTTTAGTTGAATCGGATTCAATGAACAGGGTTCTTTTTGGAGATCAAAAAGCAATCACTATATCGCGTTGTGGTTTTTGATGCGTAGGTAAGAACGGTTCTCGCTAAGCCCGTAGCAGCCACGTGAAACTTGCAACGACGAAGTAGAGGACGTCTAACTTGTTTTTGCAGGGCATGTTGTGATGTGATATGGTCAAGACGTGATTATATAAATTGTTGTATGAGATGATCATGTTTTGTAACACAGTTATCCGCAACTGGCAGGAGCCATATGGTTGTCGCTTTATTGTCTGAAATGCAATTGACATGTAATTGCTTTACTTTATCACTAAGCGATAGGGATAGTCGTGGAAGCAATAGTAGGCGAGACGATAACAATGCTTCGATGGAGATCAAGGTGTCAAGCTGGTGACAACGGTGATCATGATGGTGCTTTGAAGATGGAGATCAAAAGGCACAAGATGATGATGGCCATATCATATCACTTATTTGATTGCATGTGATGTGTATCCTTTCTGCATCTTATTTTTCTTAGTTTGGCGGTAGCATTATAAGATGATCTCTCACTAAATTTCAAGGTACAAGTGTTCTCCCTGAGTATGCACCGTTGCTACAGTTTGTCGTGTCGAGACACCACGTGATGATCGGGTGTGATAAGCTCTACGTTCACATACAACGGGTGCAAGCCAATTTTGCACACGCAGAATACTCGGGTTAAACTTGACAAGCCTAGCATATGCAGATATGGCCTTGGAACACTGAGACCGAAAGGTCGAGCGTGAATCATATAGAAGATATGATCAACATAGTGATGTTCACCATTGAAAACTACTCCATCTCACGTGATGATTGGACATGGTTTAGTTGATATGGATCGCGTGATCACTTAGATGATTAGAGGGATGTCTATCTAAGTGGGAGTTCTTAAGTAATATGATTAATTGAACTTCAATTTATCATGAACTTAGTCCTGGTAGTTTTTGCATATCTATGTTGTAGATGAAGGAAATATGCCCTGGAGGCAATAATAAAGTTGTTATTTATATTTCCTTATATCATGATAAGTGTTTCTTATTCATGCTAGAATTGTATTAACCGGAAACTTGATACATGTGTGAATACACAGACAAATAGAGTATCCCTAGTATGCCTCTACTTGACTAGCTCGTTAATCAAAGATGGTTAAGTTTCCTAGCCATAGACATGTGTTGTCATTTGATGAACGGGATCACATCATTAGAGAATGATGTGATGGGCAAAACCCATCTTTTAGCTTAGCATAATGATCGTTTAGTTTATTGATATTGATTTCTTCATGACTTATACATGTTCCTATGACTATGAGATTATGCAACTCCCGAATACCGAAGGAACACTTAGTGTGCTATCAAACGTCAGAACGTAACTAGGTGATTATAAAGATGCTCTACAAGTGTCTCCGATGGTGTTTGTTGAGTTAGCATAGATCGATATTAGGATTTGTCACTCCGATTGTCGGAGAGGTATCTCTGGGCCCTCTCGGTAATGCACATCACTATAAGCCTTGCAAGAAATGTGTCTAATGAGTTAGTTGCAGGATGATGCATTACGGAATGAGTAAAGAGACTTGCCGGTAACGAGATTGAACTAGCTATGATGATACCGACGGTCGAATCTCGGGCAAGTAACATACCAATGACAAAGGGAACGACGTATGTTGTTGTGCAGTGTGACCGATAAAGATGTTCATAGAATATGTAGGAACCAATATGAGCATCCAGGTTCCGCTGTTGGTTATTGACCAAAGATGTGCCTCGGTCATGTCTACATAGTTCTCGAACCCATAGGGTCTGCACGCTTAACGTTCGATGATGATTTGTATTATGAGTTATGTGATTTGACAACCAAAGTTTGTCTGGAGTACCGGATGAGATCACGTACATGACGAGGAGTCTCGAAATGGTCGAGACGTAAAGATCGATATATTGGAAGGCTATATTCGGACATCAGAAAGGTTCTGAGTGGTTCGAGTATTTTTCGGAGTAATGGAGAGTTACGGGAATTCGCTGGGGGAAGTAGTGGGCCTTAATGGGCCATACGGGAGAGGAGAAAGAGGCCTCAAGGGGTGGCCGCCCCCCCCCCCCATGGCAAGTCCGAATTGGACTAAGGAGGGGTGGCGCCCCCCTCTCTTTCCTTCTCCCTCTCCTACTCCTTCCATCTCTCCCCTCTTGGAAAAGGAAGGGGACTCCAACTAGGATTGGGAAACCTAGTTGGCCTCCCCCTATAGGCGCACCCCTCCTAGGTCGGCCTCCTCTTCCCCCCTCCTTTATATACATGGGCAAGAGGGCACCCCAAAGACATACAAGTTGATCTTTAGCCGTGTGCGGTGCCCCCCTCCACAGTTTTCCACCTCGGTCATATTGTCGTAGTGCTTAGGCGAAGCCCTGCGTCGGTAACTTCATCATCACTGTCACCACGCCATCATGCTGATGAAACTCTCCCTCGGCCTCAACTGTATCAAGAGTTCGAGGGATGTCACCAAGATGAACGTGTGTAGATCGCGGAGGTGCCGTGCGTTCGGTACTTGGATCGGTTGGATCGCGAAGACGTTCGACTACATCAACCGCGTTACTAAACGCTTCCGCTTTCGGTCTACGAGGGTACGTGGACACACTCTTCCTGCTTGTTGCTATGCTTCTCCTAGATAGATCTTGCGTGATCGTAGGAAATTTTTGAAATACTACGTTCCCCAACACATACATATAGCATACTTGGGATAGAAGTCGTTGCATTTTTCTTAGTAGGTTGTGCACAAGTATCGTGTCCGCCTATTGTGCAATCGAGCTAGCGTCTCTCTAGCGCTGTGCAACAAGAGCATTTTCGTGGATTCCACATTTTGTCTCATTCCTTGGTTGCACGACCCCATCTATCTATCCGTGTGTGTGTTTCCGTGTACCATATATTGCTATTGGTCTACTTGTTGCATTTGCAAATTTGTAAATCTTTTTCAACATCATTGAGTCTCACTAACAATTGCATAAATTTTGTGCCACCATCATAACCGAGCTCCACCATAAGCTTTCTTTGTGTAGGTGTGAGAGATTGACGAGATACGGTACCAATTGTACTATTTCCTTGTTACATCATTGAGTGATCTTTGGTCCATTCTCAACATCGGCCAAGGTACATTAGGTATTGTTCTTCCTTTCTTCCACCCACACATTTAATTGTAATGATGGATATGCCAACTACTTCTACCAACCCACTACTCATCGAGCAAGACGAGGACCCGAACACTTTCGTCACCAAGAACCACCTATTCGGCGCACAAAGAGCACTGCATCAAGAACAACAAGCATTGAGCGACCGCATCGACAATCTCGCCACCGACTTGCGACATTCCGAGAAACATACAAGAGACTACTTCGACAACAAGCTTGATGAACAAAAACAAGAGAACAATGCAAGACTAGACGAGATCCATGCCTTGTTGGTCAACCGCTCTTCTACCACTTCGCCATATTCAAGACGGAGCCGCTCGAGTCGACACTCCGATGACACCATCTCCGGCTCAAGTACACCGACGTCGAACACTCTTCGTCGAGCCACGCGCCAAGACCGTCAAGAAAACCACACTACATGGCACCGATCCTCAAGAGCAACTTCAAGAGCAAGAGCATCGACATCGCCAAAATCAAGCTACCTTTGTGCAAGCACAAGAACGGCAACACCTACGCCAACAAGAGGAAGAGCGAGCATGCCAACACCAAGACGAGAAAGACGCTGAAGCTCTCTGTCAACAACGTACTGTCCGAGACACGGCCGTGTCGTTGCTGCACGCACCCGACATACGCGTGAGCAAGAAGAAGCACTTCGAGATGAAGTTCAAGAAAGGAACTATCAAGCACGATTGCACCGGCAAGTTCCACAAGCTCCTCCACAAGCTAGACAAGAACCACAAGTTCGCGAAGAGCAACAAGACAATGGGAATTCTCCACGCCAAGAGCAAGTTGAGGGAGACAATCCTCCTCATCAAGGATGTCATCACCCTCGACCCCAACACAATGAAGAGCAACGCTACGGCAACTCAAGTTCACCATGCCCAAGTTTCCCGGAAGCAATGATCCCGAAGAGTATCTTTCATGGGCATTGAAGGTTGACAAGATCTTTCATTTGCACAAGTATGAGGAAGAGAAGAAGATCGCCATGGCATCCCTTGAGTTCCAAGACTATGTCCTCATTTGGTGGGAACAAGTCATTGAGCATCGAGAAGCTATAGGTGAACCACCAATAACAACTTGGGATCAAATGAAGGATGTCATGAGAGTCCGCTTCGTGCCAACATACTATAACCGCGACCTCTTCAAGCGACTACAACTCCTCAAGCAAGGAACAAAAACCGTTGAAGAGTACTACAAAGAAATGCAGATTGCCATGATACGAGCTAATGTCATGGAAGATGATGAGCAAAGTACGCACACTTCTTGAATGGACTCAATCACCCTATCAAGAAAATCGCTGACTTTCAACTATACTCCAGCCTCATCAAGCTAGTGCATCAAGCTACTAAGGTGGAGTGACAAGTGCAAGATGACTTCAAGTATGCCAAGTACTCTTCGAAGACATATGGCTCATACAATCAAGCTTCAATGACTCCAACATCTTCTACCTCAACCAAACCTTCTCCAAGCACCGATGACAAGTCAAGTTACAAGAAAACTTCGACAACCTCAAGTCGTCCTCCTACTACAAGCAACTTCAAGCCGAGAGTTTCATAATCTACAACTCCATCGAATGAGACAATCAAGACAAGTTCCATAAAATGCTTCACATGTGGCGGCCGAGGCCACAAGTCCTTTCAGTGTACCAACAAGTGCACCATGATCCTCAATGACGATGGTACATACGACTCCATGAGTGAAGGAGAAACGGAAGACCTTGAGAATGTGGCTATGCACCAGCAAATGGATGAAGATGAAGATGACCAAGTCTTTTGTGATGAAGATTCAAGCCCCGCTCTAGTTGTATCCAAGGTCTTGACTCTTCAACATCAACAAGATGAAGATCAAATATGCCATATCTTCCACACCAAGGTAGGCATCAATGGAAGGTTGATAGAGGCGGGGGTGTCCCGATCTTTCGATGAGATGATAACTATCGATTTGGTGAAGATGACTTTGACGATCCGACTACAAACGTGCACGACGTTGCGCCTTAGCAATCGCTAAACCAACTCCGAAAGGTTATTGACCACGCTGGAGCACAATCAACCTGACCACGAAGGTCTATTCCTGCAAGCAATCGAAGAACAAGCAAGAATATGATAAAAGCAATCTGAATATTGCGAGTATATATGAAGTTTTGATAAAGGTGAGGATCCGTAAGCGGTCTTGGTCTGGTCGTTGGACACAAACGAAGTACACGAAGTTGCAATGGCTAACTTTTAACTAAACAAATCCTAAGGAAAAGCTACTAGATGGATCTACTTATATAGGAGCAAGGGGTGGCGGCCAAGGAGGTGGGAGGACGTCCCAAGGCAGCCTAAAACTAAATCTAGGTCGTACAAGGCCAATGGGCCCAAGTGGAGGTGATGTAACACCTTTGGACTTGTAGTTTGACTCGGATTCTGCTGCAGCATCAGATTGTTTCGTCCACAACTCAACGCTCGGGACGAATTTGAAGGTGATTCCAATTGGGTTGGAAAGTGCACGAAATCTAGTTTCCAACAAAAAAAGAATCACCCAATTCGGAGTCCGTATGAAAAACTTGTGTGCGTTTTGAGTCAGGTATGTCTGTGCAGTCCGAATCTGAATCCAGAACGTGAGAGACTTGGACTCTGTCTTCTCTTGGGCCAAAAGTGACGTGAGAGAACTTTTTGGACAGCAAATAAACATCTCTTTCTTCCTTATCTTCATATGTGGATTGTACAAATGTCCCATACACCTGCAATTAGACAAAACACAAAAGTGCGTGAAGTATTTTTGTTCTGGATAACATAAATAGATTATTGAATAGTTTGCACTAGAAATCACCTGACAAATATGCATATATGCAATATTTTTGGTCATATCCAAGGTAGTCATGTCCTCATCATCCTCCCCTTCTTGAAAATAAAGCCGTCCTCGGCGTTGCTTAATCTGAAATGTGGCTAACAAAAGAGACAAGGTGTACATGTTGTATATGTATATGTCATCCATTTTTACTTCCCTTGATTTTTGCATATATGACACATGAATAGATGAGTAACTTGCATAGTTAATAAAATCTAAAGCCAAAAAATTAGCACAAGAAGTAGAAGGCATGAAAATATTGCAACTCAGTTTGCACATATAAGTGAAGCTCTTATTCATTTCAAAAGATTGACAATGTTCATCATTAAACCATCCCAACATTGGTGAATAAACCTTACTTGCATCAAATTTACATGCTACAACATGCTTAAATAAGCAAACATGCAATAAGTCATTCAACACAGAATCATCACCAAGATTAGAGGTCATATCAAAATGATTAAACATTGGTTCTTTTGCATCAATAGTTAATTCAATGGGTGCACTCAAAATTGTTGGTATTTCAGTTGTTTGATCACATGGCAAAGTCAAATTATCAACGTAGTCCTCTAAAATAGGTGGTGTGATCAAAGTAGTGGGTAGCTCATCAGATGGTGCATTCAAATTGACAAGGCATTCATCATTCTCATGTAGAGATGGAAGATCAGTACCTTTGTCATTACCTCTTATGATCAACTCAGATGATGTAGCCACTCTCGGGGGCGATGTGTCACATGGTGGAGGTGATGTAGTCCTGACAACAACGGATGAGGTTGTCATAGTATGCCTCGTGCGCTTGTTCTCCTCGTGGCCAACACGTCATTTTATTTCCTGTTCAGCTTTGCACGCAAGATGAAACAAATGGTCCATAGGATAACACTCTTCATGAATTAGTATCTCTTGAATATCACGGTTTAATCCTCCCCAAAATCTATCCATAAAATCATCTTCACTTTCTTCTAAAGAGGAATGCAACAAGGTAGTTTGTAAATCATCATAATATTTTGTTACAGTTTCACTACCTTGTTTTAAGTGTTGCAACTTCTTAATCATGTCACGAGTATAATAAGCAGGGACGAAAGTATGTCGCATGGCAAGTTTCAAATCATCCCAAGTAGTAGGTATATAATCAGGGTGTAACCGACAATATTCACTCCACCAAACCAAAGCATAACCAGTGAAAGAACCAACCGCAACCTTAACCTTTTTATGTTCATCGAAATTATGGGAAGCAAATATATTTTTTATGTTGAACTCCCATTCAATATATAAAGCAGGTTTAAAACGGCCATTAAATGGTGGTATAGATACATTAACCTGATCATGTGCATTTGGATGTTTTTGCACCTCTCGTGACGGTTGTGGTATTTGCAAAGGTGGTGGCACGTCTCCCGCGATCGACAAAGCCCATGAATTGACTCTGGATCCTGTCATGATTAGTAGAACAAGAAACAAAACCCAAAAATAATGTTCCTATAACTACTAGGATGTGGTGGTAAAACGCTCACAGTAAAGCAAATATCAATGTCTTACAAGTTCTTACCATGCAGCAGGCGGTGATCGGCAACCAGCGGTGTCAAGTAACTCCGAATATTGAGTAAAGCGATTGCCAGGGGAGCGTACGTATACACGGTGTAGAAATATGTGGAGCTGGGTGGGCTATATATGGTAGCAAAAGATTAGCAATAATCAATTCAAAGATGCAATGTTGAATAAACGCTCAACGACGGTACTGTGCTGGTCCTAGGCTAGACCGGACTAGAGACGCGAGCCTAGAACACTAATGAGGTCACGGCGTAGCACAACTAGCATCAATGAAGGATACTAAGTAGCTCTTGATAGCAAGATATAAGTGAAGATCACAACGGCAGTGAAGATAATGATGAAAAACAACTGCCAAGCAGGATATACAACAACTCTCTCTCCAACTTTCCTCTTGAAAAGTTTGAGACAATTTTCTGATAAATCTAATCTAGGAAAAACTGGAAATTCTCACCGAGCAACCTGAAAACTGATACCACTTGATAGAGGCGGGGGTGTCCCGATCTTTCGATGAGATGATAACTATCGATTTGGTGAAGATGACTTTGACGATCCGACTACAAACGTGCACGACGTTGCGCCTTAGCAATCGCTAAACCAACTCCGAAAGGTTATTGACCACGCTGGAGCACAATCAACCTGACCACGAAGGTCTATTCCTGCAAGCAATCGAAGAACAAGCAAGAATATGATAAAAGCAATCTGAATATTGCGAGTATATATGAAGTTTTGATAAAGGTGAGGATCCGTAAGCGGTCTTGGTCTGGTCGTTGGACACAAACGAAGTACACGAAGTTGCAATGGCTAACTTTTAACTAAACAAATCCTAAGGAAAAGCTACTAGATGGATCTACTTATATAGGAGCAAGGGGTGGCGGCCAAGGAGGTGGGAGGACGTCCCAAGGCAGCCTAAAACTAAATCTAGGTCGTACAAGGCCAATGGGCCCAAGTGGAGGTGATGTAACACCTTTGGACTTGTAGTTTGACTCGGATTCTGCTGCAGCATCAGATTGTTTCGTCCACAACTCAACGCTCGGGACGAATTTGAAGGTGATTCCAATTGGGTTGGAAAGTGCACGAAATCTAGTTTCCAACAAAAAAAGAATCACCCAATTCGGAGTCCGTATGAAAAACTTGTGTGCGTTTTGAGTCAGGTATGTCTGTGCAGTCCGAATCTGAATCCAGAACGTGAGAGACTTGGACTCTGTCTTCTCTTGGGCCAAAAGTGACGTGAGAGAACTTTTTGGACAGCAAATAAACATCTCTTTCTTCCTTATCTTCATATGTGGATTGTACAAATGTCCCATACACCTGCAATTAGACAAAACACAAAAGTGCGTGAAGTATTTTTGTTCTGGATAACATAAATAGATTATTGAATAGTTTGCACTAGAAATCACCTGACAAATATGCATATATGCAATATTTTTGGTCATATCCAAGGTAGTCATGTCCTCATCAAAGGTCCGTGAAGGTCATCATCGACGGAGGAAGTTGCCGTAACTTGGCAAGTGAAGAACTATGCTCCAAGCTCCAATTGGTCAAGATGAAGCACCCTCATCCCTATAAGGTCCAATGGCTTAGCGACTCTAGCACAGTTCAACTGGAACACATGGTCCAAGTCTCCTTCAAAATCAGAGCATACGAAGACACTTTGGAGTGCGATGTTGTTCCTATGTCCGTTTGCCACCTCCTACTTGGACAACCTTGGCAATTTGACCGCGGATTCATCCACAACGGGTGAACAAATCGCTATAGCTTCAAGATGAAAGGGAAGGAGTACGTGCTACGACCTATGTCTCCAAGCCAAGTGATCGCCAACAAGCAAGCTACGAACCATCATGGAGAGAATAGTGAGAGACCGAACCACCAAAAGAGAGTGAGCGTCACAAGCCAAAATTGAGTGCCTCCACGATGAGCAACAAGAAAAACCTAGTGCTATTCACTACCAAAAGTGAGATGAGAGAAATGTGTGAGAACCCATCAAGTGTTATGCACTGTGTCCTATTATGCAAGGACGAGGCACCTAAAACTAACACCTCTCACAATCTACCTTTAGTGCTATCTTCTCTATTACAGGAACTCCAACATGTATTCCCCGACGAGCTACCTCTAGGTCTACCTCCACTACGAGGCATCGAACACCGAATCGACCTCATCCCCAGAGCACCTCTTCCTAACAAGGCTCCCTACCGCGTCAACCCCGAGGAAACCAAGGATAACCAATAGCAAGTACAACAACTCATCGACAATGGCCATGTACGAGAAAGTTTGAGCCCATGTGTCATCCCGGTAATCCTTGTTCCCAAGAAAGATGGTACATATCGCATGTGTTCCGATTGACGTCCTATCAATGCTATCACGGTTAGATATCGCTACCCCATTCCACGCTTAGACGACATGCTAGATGAGCTTAGCAGAGCCACAATTTTCTCAAAAATTGATCTTAAGAGTGGCTACTATCAAATACGCATCCATGGAGGTGATGAATGGAAAACCGCTTTCAAAACCAAGCTTGGCTTGTATGAATGGTTGGTTATGCCAATGGGTTTATCCGAAGCACCCGACACCTTTATGCGTGTGATGCATTTTGTTCTTCGCCCATACATTGGCATATTTGTTGTGGTATATTTCGATGATATTCTTGTCTTCAGCAAATCTCTCAAATATCATGTCACCCATCTTAGAACCGTTTTGCAAACTCTTAGAAAAGAACGCCTTTATGCTAATATGGAAAAATGCCTTTTTGGTGTTGATAAGCTCGTTTTTTTAGGTTTCGTTGTGTTTCCTAAGGGTGCTCATGTAGATGAATCTAAGATCAAAGCTATTAAAACTTGGCCTCAACCAACAAACTTGCAACAAGTATGAAGTTTCCTTGGTATAGCCGACTTCTACCATAGATTCGTTAAGGACTTTAGCACTATTGCATCCCCTTTACATGCTTTGAGTAAGAAAAATGCACCATTTATTTGGGGACCATCCCAAGATACCGCATTTAATGAGCTTAAGAATTTGCTTACACATGCCCCTTTGCCTGCATTAACCAACTTTGATAAACTATTTGAGATACATTGCGATGCTAGCGTTTATGACATAGGAGGTGTGTTAATGCAAGAGAAGCGCCCCATAGCTTACTTTAGTGAAAAACTTTCCAGAGCGTAACTCAACTACCCCATATATGACAAAGAGTTATATGCTTTAGTGAGAGTCTTGCGTGTTTGGGAGCATTATCTCCGCCCTCATGAGTTCATTCTCCCCACTGATCATGAAACACTTAATTATCTTAAGGGTCAAACTAAGTTGTACAAGCGTCATGCTAAGTGGAGTGAACTTATTCAGTCATTTCCTTACGTCATCAAGTACATCAAAGGTAAGGAAAGCGTTGTGGTGGATGCGCTTTCCCGTAGGTGCATGCTTTTTACCCAACTTGAATGCTTTGAGCACATAAAAGACTTGTATGCGCATGATCCTACTTTTGCTATTCCTTATGTCAAATGTTTAACGCATACATCTTGGGAACACTATTACATCAAAGATGATTATCTTATGAGAGCTAACAAACCATGTGTCCCCGAGTCTTCTCTTTGTTTGTTACTTTTGCAAGAATCTCATGGAGGAGCTTATGGGACACTTTGGCCGTGACAAGACATTTGCCATGATCTCCAAGAACTAATTTTGGCTCAAGATGTTCCGTGATGTCTCATGTTTCACCAACCGGTGCTCCTGTGTGTTGACAGCGTGTTCGGCCGAGGCCCATGTACCCTTTCACCCCCTTAGAGTATATATATACTCCTCCTCCTCCACCCTCTTTCTAGGGTTAGCAAAGGATTAGCTCATTTGAGAGATAGAGCTTTGCTCATCCACTTGATACCTTCTCCATCGGAGTTCACGACCTCTACAGAGAAGATCCCCCAAGTGGATTCAAGACCCCTAACGGTAAGACCCCTCAAGACCTCCTCACGAGAAGAACTACCGCCTCGTGTATCATCCGTTGTTGCATTTGGATCTTGTATCACTCTTTATGTTCATGGATCTAGCACATGTGTGATCGTTTCTCGTTGATTTGAGTGTTTCCTCTCGTTTCCCCTTCGTGTTTCCCCTCATTTTCTTTGTAGGATCCACTCCAATCATGAAATATAGGCCCCAGGGTTTCCACCCTACATCATTTATGCTTCTGTTTTTTCAGGTGGAGCCTCATGACCAGGTCTCCTACATTGAACTCCTTCAAACGGACTTCCCTTCTTTGATAGTGTCGTGCCTGCATCTCATAGATCGTGGATTGTGCCCGGGCTACATTGCGCTCTTCTTCCAAGTCTCCAAAGTGCCCGTTGATCGAGATCGGCCTCCCGTTCCTCATACATGCGCACCCGATGTGCGAAATGAATGATATCACAAGGGAGTATAGCCTCGGTGTCGTACACCATGAAGAAAGGTGTGTTGGTGCGCAATCCTCACAGGGTGGAATTGAGTTCCTCTACCCACTTACAACCTCTTTCAGGGAGCGCACCAACCTTGGCTTAATGCCACTGAGGATCAATCCATTTGCTCGCATTCAACATCAAAAATTATATTTTTATCATTTACCTACTCGAGGACGACTAGGTATTAAGCTTGGGGATGTTCATGCGTCTCCAACGTATCTATAATTGATTGTTTCATGCTATTATATTATCAATCTTAGATGCCTTATGTGTAATTTTATATCATTTTTGGAAACTAACCTATTAACCCAGTTCCCAGTGCTAGTTGCTGTTTTTTTTTTTGCATTTTTTTGTTTTTCAGGAAATCATTACCAAACAAAGTCCAAACACGATAAAACTTTACGGTGATTTTTTCTGGACCAAAAGGGACACTAGGAGCTTTGGGAGGAGGCAAGAAGAGATACGAGAGCACCACAAGCTCACACGGCGGGCCCCCAGGGGGCGCGCCACCTGAGCTTGTGGGACCCACGCAGCTCCGTTTGACGTAATTCCAACTCTATAAGTTCTCATAAATCATGAAACCAACAGAGAGCCACCTGAAACAACTTCTCTGTTGTCGCAAGCTTCTGTTCTTCGGTGATCCCATCTGGAGACCTTTTCTGGTACTCTGCCGGAGGGGGGATCAATCATGGAGGGCTTCTACATCAACCTTGCTGCCTTTCGATGATGTGTGGGTAGTTTACCACAAACCTACAGGTCCATAGCTTGGGTGATATCCCTGCGATAGTTAGTAACTTCGCATTTCCAGTTGATTTTGTTGTCTTTGAGATGTAGGATAAGAGCTTTCCTATTTTTTTGGGAGACCTTTTCTCGCTACTGCAGGGGCTGTCATCGATGTGAAAGATGCTAAGCTCACGCTTCAATTTGGTGAGGAGAAAGTCTCATTTGACATTAGGTATGTCTTCCAACTCACCTTCCTCACTGTCCAAACCATAGCAAGCAATATGAAACGAGTCACTTAAGCCCTAGCAAAAGGCTACTCTTTGAATCCCCTCTTTAAGGCACATAAAATTAGTACTCTTCCTGATCTAGCTTAAGCGTATCTCGAGCGAGTGAGTTTCCCTCCATCAAGTTCTAAGCGATCAAATAAGGTCCTTGCTCTCGAGCCAATGCCAATACCAATAGAGAGGGTCCGAACGAAGGATTCAAAGGAGGTTATCGATTAAGGGCAAATGCAATCTCTGAGCCAGTTGGAGAAAAAAGGTAATCAAAGAAAGTTTCAGTTGGACTTTCCCTGCCAACCCTACCCAAATTTCATACCCTGCAGTTTTCGTTCCTCTATTGATATTTCGTTCCTCGAATCGAGACTTTCTTTGTCGAGGATCTCTGGTTTAGGGTACTCCATCGAGTTTCAGTTTCTTCTTCTAATGGTTGTGTCCGTCTAAGGTGGCTATTTGAGCGATTTAAGTATCGTGGTTGTCTTGAGCTCTGGATTGATGGACGGAAACCCGGGGCTAGGTTCGATTTCAACTCGGAGATAGCCGGGTCTATAGTAAGAGCCGCTTTGTGAACAACATCGGATGACATAGCCAGGGTAGCCGCAATAGAGCAATTATGCCTTAAGCCCAAAACTCATCCTTCTAGGGATCAGATCAACCTAAAGCACCATCAGTTGTGGATGAATCCACAAAGTCTTTCTACTTACCTCATCAAGCGAAGTAGCTATCAACAGCTTTAGCATGACAACTAGAACATCAAGCCATGGTAAACTGCCAAAGCTTCTGCTGTAGTGTAGCACCAGGGTTCAGCCTTCTCCTTGCCGAGTTGCATCGCCCGCATCATGTTCAATTGGAAAGTCTGGCAAAGGCGCTTCCAACTCCTGGTTCGGAGTCTGAGGTTACCAAACAAAGATGAATCCTGCGCAATCAGAGATTAAGCCATAAGATCCACCCAGAAACTGGAAGAGTCGGGGGCACCTACCGAAGGAGTCTTCCCTCCATCGATTCAATGAAAAAATAGCTCTATTGAGAGGGCCTTTGACAACCCTCTTGAATTTTGCTCTCTCCTAGTTTTTCTTCCCCCGCCCGTTCTATCTAGGCTGGTGGCTATACCAGATTTCGTGTCTGGTCGAACTTGAAACTAGCCCGTTGAGCTTCTTGGATTCCAAACCAGAAAGAAGGATCGCACACAAGAAAATAGAGTTGGAATGAAAGATGGGGTAAAGATGAACTTTATTCTCCTAGCTGCTCTCCATCCAGCAAGTTACTCTCTTTCAAAAGATGACAACTCAAGATTACCAATCAAAACCAACGCTTTTTCTTCTCCTATAGCTTCATCATTACATCTTTCACTAGTTGTTGGATGTGAGTGATGAGGTCGATCCATGGAATTTTTACCTCACTCACATACTTTGGAAGTTGAAGAAATTCTCTTGAATTTACTTATGGGCTGGCTCTACATGTGGTCAGATGGGTTCCCCTCTTCAGTCATTTGGTACCTCTCCAACGCTTCCTCCTATTCCTATTGATCAAATCAAAGCCAAATCTATCTAGTCTTGCACGTTGTCACCCACCGCTCTTGCCAAAAACAAAGAAATTATATCTTGGGAACTAAAAAAGAATCAGAATGGGAAGTATTTATTTCTTGATTCTCCGACAAGCATCCTTACTTCCTTCTTCAATGGAAATTCTATGTTTTGGCTCGGTATAAACCAAAAAATGAGAAATTCTCTTATTTGTAGAAAAGTCTTCTTTTGGTTAAAGAACCCAGTCAAAACTCTAATTCATGTTTGTGGATTTTAATAGCTCTCCTATCTACCCGGAAATGGTCTTCTACCTTTACTGTCTGTGTTCTTTACATATCTTTTGATTGTTTTTCAAATCATCGTGTCGTTACAAATTCAGTGGTTGCACCCTTGTGAGCAAGTTGTTGCCGGATTGGATAGGAGAAGTGAATCAAAGCTACGAAGGATAAAAATTAGCTGAAGAAGTTAAGAAGAGCATTAGTGAAGCGAGAGGAGGACAAGATGGTTGGGAAGAGGAGGAAGGGGTATTAAGGAAAAAAGGGAGGCTTTATGTGGGGACCGCTGGAAATGCAAGAGCTGGGATAGCACAAGAACTGCATGCGACAGCTATTGGAGGCCATTCAGGTATACTAGCTTCCTATAAGAGAACTAATAGGAACTTTGTCTGGCCAGGAATGGATGCCTCTCTTGAGGACAGACTGTGACAGTAAAGCAACAACATCAACTTGCAATGGCCCTCGTGCCATGAGACATGGATTTTAGTCGACGTAGATTGGATCGAAAGATCGCACTTCCGCTCTTCTCCCATCGGACTAGTCACTTCCCACTCTCCTCAAGTGAACAGTTTAGCCACTATCCTCCCATATACTCTGCTTTTTCATTGCTTATGAACTGGAACTTGTTGGTGCATGGATTTCATGTTTCAGCAGGACTTTGGTTTGTGCATGGTTGTGAAAAGAAGGCTTTCTATACACTTATATGAACTTCATTGGCGAAAGAAAGAGAAGCTTGCCTTGATAAAGCACAGCCTTACGCACTCCAATAGGCATATACTGTTACAAGGTTATGCCCAAAGGTCTCAAAAATGTCGGTGCTACATATCAGCGCGCCATGACTAAGATCTTCGATGAGATAATACATAAGATTGTCGAGTGCTATGTAGATGATCTCGTTGTAAAGGCGGTATCCTATGAAGAACATCTTCAACATCTCGGAATCGTATTCGACCGCCTAAGGCAACATGCACTGAAGTTAAACCCGTTGAAGTGCGCCTTCATGGTCTCGTCAGGCAAATTCCTAGGGTTTGTCATTCGACATCGGGGAATAGAAATCGACCCGAGTAAAATCAAGCCAATACTCGAAATTCCTCCTCCTCAAAACCTTAAGGAGCTGCGTTCGCTTCAAGGGCACCTGGCATACATCAGGCGATTCATAGCCAATTTTGCAGGAAGAATCCAACCTTTTACAAGAAAAACCAAAAAAGACATTCCATTCTTTTGGGATGAAAACTGCCAACAAGCCCTAGATGGCATCAAAAGCTATCTCATCAATCTGCCAGTCCTGGCTGCGCCGATACCAGGGAAGGAGCTTATACTCTACACCACGGCCTTGGATGAATCTCTTGGGGCTCTATTGGCACAAGAAAATGAAAATGGGAAAGAGAATGCCCTCTATTACCTCAGTCATGTGCTCGTAGGAGCTGAACATGCGTACTCTCCTATCGAAAAACATTGCCTTGCACTGGTGTTCGCTGTCAAGAAGCTACGGCACTACATGATAGCACATCGGTTCACCCTCATCTCCAAAGTTCACCCATTCAAATATCTCACGACAAGACCAATGCTTACAGGAAGATTGGCAAGATGGGGCCATCATCCTTACTGAGTTCGACATTGTGTATGCGCCATAGAAGGCCATTAGAGGGCAAGCGATGGCGGATTTCCAAGAAGCACATCATACATATTTCTATAGTAAATAAAATATTTCCATGGATGGGATTGCACAAAGTCCATTCCACCTTTATCTATCTAGGTTATCCTTCTTTCTTAACAAAGCAGAATGTGATGATCGATCCCTCTATTATGGGATTTATGTTTATACCAAAGCCTCTACTTTAGATATTTACGCTAATGAAGGAAAGCCTTGTTAAAGACTACTACTTTTGACTTCCTTTTTCGTACTCTTCTTTCATCCTCCTTACAGAACGCTTTTCCTAGTTCAGAAGAATAAGATACTGAAATTGTGGCTTACATATGGAAAATGCCTTCGTCTTGAAGCTACCAATGCACATCACGGTGAAATCATTGTCGATTAATTGTTAGATTCCCCATATCACCCATAGCCACCCAAATCTTTTTTTGCCTCAAACTCTACTGCCCTATCACTCCTCGATAAGTGTACTTACTCAGGTTGTGCACTTGGCTGAGTGAGATCTTCCCCTTTGGCATGAGAACCGCCTACCTACGCTAACGTAACTAATGCAGATGGCGGAAGTTAGTAGTTCTCCTATGCCAACATGAACACAAACGAAATCGTCGAATTTCGTATAGAAAGAAAAGGAACCACTTCTATTCTCTTTTCTTAAGTATAAGAGGGATAAGTACTTATTCCTGGCCGGCAGTATCGTTGCTGCTCCCCACCTAATGCGGATCATTGTGCAATGCTTATGTGAAATATCAATCCAAAACTGATTCATTTCGTTGGGAAAACCAACGCCGATGTCAAGATCAGTCTCCTTTCCTTTCAAAAGTGAGCGAGCAGAGCTGAAAAAGATGGAGTTACCTGGAGATGAGATTTCTTTCTACGGATATGAAGGATAGAAATATGTTATTTGCTGCTATTCCATCTATTTGTGCATCAAGTCCGAAGAAGATCTCAATCTATAATGAAGAAATGATAGTAGCTCGTTGTTTTATAGGCTTTCTCATATTCAGTCGGAAGAGTTTAGGTAAGACTTTCAAAGAAACTCTCGACGGGAGAATCGAGTCTATTCAGGAAGAATTGATGCAATTCTTCAATCCTAACTAAGTAATTCCAGAGGAATCCAATGAACAACAATGATTACTTAGGATTAGCTTGTGAATTTGCAGCACCGTAGTAGAATCATTACCAGCGGCACGCTGTGCGCCTAAGTGCGAAAAGACAGTGCAAGCTTTGTTATGCCGAAACCTAAATGTAAAGTCAGCAACACTTCTAAATGCCACTTCTTCCCGCCGCATCCGTCTTCAGGACGATATAGTCACAGGTTTTCACTTTTCAATGAGTGAAAGATTTGTATCCGGGTCTACGTTCAAAGCTTCTACCATAGACCTAATTCGAGAAGGCTTGATAGTCCTAAGAAAGGTGAGCATGGGGGTTCTATTTGGAAGAATAAGAAGAATCTCATTCATGTGTTCATGCTAACAGAAGAGCGGATCCAATACACATAAGACTTTTTTCAGGAAATTCCTAATGTAAATGATGAATTTGGGATGTCATGCCCCACAAGTTAGTTGCCCAAGCGCTCCCTAGGAGGGCAGTCTACCACAAGATAGAGTTTGAGCCTGGAGCCAAAGCCCCAACCCCTCCATTTTAGGTTTTTATCTGGAAAGAATTTCAGGAAGTCATATCGGCCAGATAAGCCTCTGACGGCTCCATATTGATTTTTCCCCTATTTTCTTTCAGAAGAAGCGAGAGCCATTTTGCATTGAAACTCGGTATCAGCAGAGTCATCTCTTGAGAAAGACTTCTTTCTTATTTATAAAATATCTCAAGCCCTCAAAGCGCTAACAAAGTCGTAAGTAGAGAAGTTTTCCAAAAAGATACCTCATTTTTCCATTAAGTGTGCGTTGTCTGATGAAGAATGACGGGGGAGCCAACTCAATAACCTAGCAGAGGAACCATCCGGACTTGAAATAGCGGATGCAACCCTTGCATTTCATTCTTTTGTTCTTTACTCTATTTTTGCTTTGGCACTCACTTCCTTTGGAATAAGGCATTTTTCTTCTCTACTCATTCTATTAACCATCAACAGTTTCTTAATTATGTTATGTCAAATGATGGGAAAAAGGAAGGAGTAATCAAAAAAGACTAGAACTATCCGATGCGTTGAAATACGATACGAAGGAAACGGACTTCAATCCCTCATTCTTATTGTTTGTTCTTCCGATCCCCTTGTTTTTCACTCGCTTAATTCGGAAGAGGAAAACGACAGCAGCTAAAGTGATAAATAAACAACTGCTCGGAAAGCTTCGGTTTGAGCATTGGTTTTGATGACAGTGAAGAAAGCTCGCCCAAAAGACGTACGTGGAACCAATGATACCAAAAAAGAATCAAATATGAGGAGAACTGGGTGCATTGGTAAACGGCTCCGCCATAGCTTGTATGACTTCTGAATCCTATTAATAGCGCTCTCTGAATAAATAAGTAGATAAAGGCGGACTACATACATGTGCTCTCCGAGTAGGGAAAGTGAGAAATCTACGGTCTTCCATCCGCGGATGTGAAAAATCCAGTCCAATTTGGTCTTGTCCTGTGGCTCGGACCCGGTCGCGTAAGTGCAGCTACCACTACGACGGGATACTCTAGTTATTTACTCTATTACAATCCCTATTTGGCCATTCAACGGTAGCGTACGGCTTTTGGAAAGCATCTCTTCCTAGAGGGGACTCCCGCTTGTGATCTTCTTCCTTGGATCGGAGAAAATAGAACTTACCAATTGGAAATGGAAATGCCGAATGAATTGAACCAAACTACGGAAATTGTGGTTGAGCTTGCCTGTCAACAATGAAGGATGGTTGTGAAGTTGGTGGAAGAAAACAAACCAATGAATGCAGCTAGTCACCCCGAAAGGCGAGCCCATGTCTTTTGAGAAACTGACACAACATGTTGTGTTGACTTATCTTATACTAAGGGTCCGTCCCAGCCAACAAGGGATTTCTCATAATTATAGGATGAAACAGCATCATATCTCAGCTTGATTATGAGAGAGATTAAAGTGAAAGAACCCGGTTTCAGAGCGTGGAAACAGAAAAGAATGAGGTGAAAGGGCCGACCCATGCGGCCCACTTAGAATGTGCTTTGACTTCCCCAGGTTGTACAATAGCACTATTTTTTGGACCCAAGTTCGAAAGGATTAGGGCACTAGATTGAAGAATAGCTCAGTCCGATAGAAACTTAGGTTGGGCTGGCGGAGGGATGAGTGGAGCTTCTGTATGACATGTACTCGTGTTTCATTAGTCCCTTGATCGGGTACCCGAAGCTCGCTTTGAGGAAGTAGTGCCATTTGGTTCTTCCTTCTTTCACGTCCATCCGCGAATGATTTGAGAATTCTTTTCATCACTGTTTGGATCGCAGACTTGACCGTTGTCTATAGAAAGGAAGTGCTCACTCATTTTCTGTTTGTTTTCATGTGCACATACACTCAGCCTAATTTAGCAAGTGTGAAGTGGAAGGGAGAGTACGGGTGAAAGCCCACTACCTTCCGGATAAAAGATATGCTCGATTTATAGATAGCTTTGCTTCACTATATAGCATGGGACGAATTGATAAGCTCTGAATGCAGGAAGGGAAACCTTAGAGCCTTCTTCGCTTATCTTCCCAAGCAGACCATATGATTCTCATTATTCTATTTCTCTGTCTTTCCAACCAGCATTCCCACTTATTCTGATTGGAGTGATGTGTGGTGCCGGGGATAATGCAATTGATGGTGCTTGTGGCCCCACAGAATGACCATATAAAAGGAAATAGGCAGCAAGGGAGTTGGGTAGACTAAAGATACTGCCTTTAGCCCTTTGTGGCCTTTTTTTGAAGTCGAGTCGTCAGGAAAGATCGATGGGATTTGGTCCATTTGG
Source organism: Triticum aestivum (assembly GCF_018294505.1). Lineage (NCBI taxonomy): Eukaryota > Viridiplantae > Streptophyta > Magnoliopsida > Poales > Poaceae > Triticum > Triticum aestivum. The sequence goes on along the minus strand of NC_057809.1, from coordinate 274,759,344 downwards.
TGTCCTTCCAGACGGAGAAGCGAGAAGCCTTTCTACTTTGACCGCTTGCCCTCCTGGCACAGATGTGGAAAAGGTCTCAGTTGCGGAATCAAATATGAATGAAGTTAGAACAATCAGCGTAAGCTCTTTCTCTAGGGCCACTATCAATAATGACAAGAACTCTTACCAACTAGCTTAACGCATCCGGTCTCCTTCTCCTTCGTACCCCTAGTGGATATGGATAATAGGAAGAAATGGGTCATTTCTAAAGGCGGGCATTAGACCAGAGTTTCGTGAGTCGGAGAAGATCGATAAAGCTTAGAACTTGCTTGTTTGTAGGAGGAGGCGGTGGTATGACTCCGTCCGTTGAATGAGCATTTCGTGCCACCTGTTCGGCATCCACATCCACTACCATTTTCTGATCCCAGTATCTATAGCAAAATCACTATTTGCCTGACTCTATAGAAGGCCTCCCGTATGTAAGATCACCAACCAAGTTCCTTTCTTCTTTTGTTTGTGCCATCTTTACCAGCTTCTACTTCTTGGCTGGCTTGATGCTTACAGGTCTTGCCTCTGGTGATACTGGTCATGGGGACAAGAACTCTGTGGGAAGAGAGCACATACCAATCCTAAACAACCCTTAGAATGGCCTCATCCAAACGGATGATTGTCATTGATAAGACGGGCAGGTGGTATGTTGATACTGAGTCGCTTCCCATGTAGTTGTTAGCTCGTTCTTGACAAATCCAATCGGGTCTTCATAATCTGGAGTAAAAGGATTCGAACCTTTGCATGCCGATACCAAAAACCGATGCCTTGCCACTTGGCTATACTCCAAACAAACGGTAGGTTCCTGGAGAACCGTGGAAACTAGTTAGTTCAAATTGAACTCAAAAGCAATGCGCATTATCTACGCCTTTTATGATTCACCAAGACCCGCTAAAGGCTGATACAAACGAATAGTGGGAGTTCTTTCTTATGAATATAAATGGAGGAAATATCCCTAGTACCTTTGTCCTCTACAAAGATCATAAGATCAGATGGAGTTGGATTGATTTCTCGCATCTACTAGATCAGAGATCAGAGTCAGGGGAGCTCTCGTAAGTGAGCCTAAGTAAGTAGTGTGGTTCGAGCGGATCAGTCACCGCTGAGTTCTGCTTTCCTCGCAGAGTTGGTTTTAGCCGGAACCGCGCTCTTGCCTTTTTATTGTGCCCCTTGATTATTGATCTGAATTCAAGTTAGATTAGAGAATACCGGTGCCTTTTGATCCACCCTTAGGTTTGAAAACTATGGAGGTTCAGTTACAAAATGCAGTTTATGAGGCTGCTTTCTATGCTAGTGTGCAGGAAGGAGAGTTGGAAGATATACCTAGATCCCCCAATAGAGAAAAGAGCGAGCAGGTTACCTACTCTTGTGGTGGATGGCGGCACTAGAAGTTGATGTTTTTTATGGATGGGCATAGAAATTCGATTTCCAATGGAGTTGCAAACGCTATTGTCAGCCGAAGACGAATGCTGGCCAAAAGTAAGCAAAGCAGGAGAGGCGTCATTTCCTTCAGTTGGTCAACCAACAGGTCTCCTCACTCTAGCATTTCTTCTTTGTTCGGTCGCAAGGCAAGGAAATGGAGGATTTGTTTCTGCTCTGTCCTTTACCGCATCGATGGATTCAATTTCAGTGGATAAAGCTCAACCTGTTGCCATCGTCATTTCAATCACAATTCACTTGGTAGGTAGACGCTTGTTCTGACCTCCATAGTGACACTTTGACATTTTCTCAGTAGCTAGGTGGCTTCTTCTCTCTCTTTGATCTTCAATACAAAGTTCTCCATGATCTTCATGGAGATCGATTCGATGTAATCTTCTTCTGCGTTGTCTTTGTTGGGATCCGATGAATTGTAGGTTTATGATTGGAATATTCATTTAAAGTAATTGAGTATTTCCTGAACTTTATTATGCGTGATTTTATAGGTTTGTATTTGTAACGCCCTGGATGTAACTAGCTATATTTGTACACCGACTCTTGCCATTTTCGGTGTTAAGTTATGAGATTCCCTCGTGGTTGGGTTTTGTCTTTGTTTTGCATTTTGTCCATGTCATGCATTTCATATCATGTCATCATGTGCATCGCATTTGCATACGTTTTCGTCTCATGCATCCGAGCATTTTCCACGTTGTCCGTTTTGCAATCCGACACTCCTACGTCCTCCGGCGCCCCCTTTTGTCTCTTTTCGTGAGCGGGTGTTAAACATTCTTGGAATGGACCGAGATTTGCCAAGCAGCCTTGGTATACCACCGGTAGACCGCCTGTCAAGTTTCGTGCCATTTGGAGTTCGTTTGATACTCCAACGGTTAACCGGGGAACCGTAAAGGCCTCGTGTGTGTTGCAGCCCAACACCCCTCCAAAGTGGCCCAATAACCCATCCAAAACCCCTCCATCCTCTCGGCCGTTCGATCACGATCGCGTGGCCTAAAACCTCTCTCCATTTGGACACTCCCACCTCCTTCTATGAATAAATAGGTGCCCCCTCCTCCAAATTCGGGCGAAACCCTAAAAATCCCCCCCCCCCCCCGCCGCCACCGGACGTGTCCGTCCGCGCCGGACGAAACCCGCCGCCGCCGCCCGACCAATCGCCGTCCGCCACCTGTCGCCAGTGCCACCGCCTCCGCCGTCCGGCCCGCCCGGCCCGACGGCCGGCCCCCGCGGGGCCGGTTCGGCCGCCGCCGCCCCACACGTCCGGCTCCTCCCTGAGCCGCCCGCCGTCCCGCGCCTTCGCTGCCCTGCCGCCGGCGCGCCGCCGCCGTCTCGCCCTGGCGTCACCTCTGCCTCGCGCCGACCGCCGCCAACCGCGCGCCTCGCCGCGCCCGACCACCGTCGGCGCCGCCCCATCCTCCTTCGGCGACCCGGATCTGGCGCCTCTCCTCCCCTTCGGCCATCTTACCCTGCTCCGACCACCGTCCCAACGCATCTCCGGCGAGATCCGGGCCTACCAGCATGTCCGTGCCGGGTCAACCCTAGATCTGGAGGTCCACTCCCCCCTCTTTTTCCCCGTCATTTTCATCTACTATATTTTCAAGCACCATTCATCATGACATAACTTCTCATCTGCAGCTCCGTTATGTGCGTGCAATATATCGAAATGTTCATCATGATGTGCTTTTCATTTTGTTCCATTGTGACATGCTTGTTTGAGTCCATCTTGATGCCCAAATCGTTGATGCAAGAGTGCTATAAAATGTTAGTTCCTGTTACTTAGCAGATTATGAGTATTTGTCATTTTTGCCACATTTGTTGTGTGTTGCATATGGGCATGAGCTCTACATGTGTTTTGGGCTATTCCATGTCATCTCTATAGGGGTGTGTGCCATGTATTTTTATGATCAATGTGGTGACTAGCACATGCATGCAAAGTAGCTCTCGTGATATTGCTGATTTCAGGGACTTAGAATTTCACTGGCTTTTCCCTGCTGTTATTTTTATGCCATGTGTTCATGTTGCTACAGTGAGTTCCATGCTTCTTTTGAGTATGTTCAGTAAGGATGATTTTGACATATGGTTATGCTCTATCCATCCATGCCCCTGTTTGCATTTATGGAGTGCCCTAGCATGACTTAATCTTGCTCTACTTTTGTTATAAAATGTTCCTGGCAGATTGTTTACGTGTTAATCAATTTTGCCAAGGTTGTTGTAGTTGATCCATGCATGCTATAGACTTGTTCTTGCCATGGTTAGCTTAATGAACATGTCTTCTTGCTATTTCTATGCTTGTCTTGCCATGCAATGCCTTGTGATGAGTGAATCGAGCTCGCAAAGATGCCTTCATATCTCTGTTTTGCCATGCTCAGTTTTTCTGCTAAGTCTGAATCTGTTAACGAAACTTTCTATGTTTACATGGGTGCCATCATATTTTCTGTGCCCTTTTGGCTTATGGTCAGTAAGGGTCTTTTGATCTATGCTTTGAGTAGATTCATGCCATGCCTTTGTTTGCTACGTTCTGTTCCTGTAGCATGTTGTTATATTGCTCTAAATTTTGCTTCCTGATGTTAATTCCTGACATGTTATTTTCACTAAGTCTGTGATGTTGATATCTTTTGCACTTTTGCCATGCTTGTTTGAACCTGCTATTGTGTGAATTAGCCATAGCTCAATGTTCATCTTTTGGCAAGCATATTGAGTAGATCACTGCCATGTGCTTTGTTGCTATGTTGGTATGCAGTAGCTTAGTTTCTTGTTGCGTTCTAGATGGCATCGTGTTGTTAATCGCGGAATTGTGTCATTATTGTTTTGCTTGCCATTTGCAAACCGTGCATCCGATTCCGGTGATCTTTATATCGATTTCGACCGAAATCAACTCATCTTTCCAGCGGCACACTTGGTTTGCCAAGTTGATGCCTGGTTCAATCTTTTCTTTCCGAAGCACGCATATGCATTGCATATCACATCTCGCATATCATGTCATGTTTTGCATCATGTTGTTTGCGCATTGCACCATGGTTGATTGTTGTTTCCTTTGCTTGTGTTCTTGCTTTGGGTAGAGCCGGGAGACGATTACGTGATCAAGGAACCCATTGAGTACGCTTATGAGGATCAAGCTTTTGTCAACTCGGAGAACTTTGCAGACAAGATGACCATACCCTCGAAATCACTTCTATCTTTGCTTGCTAGTTGCTCGCTCTTTGCTATGCCACGATGCATATCACTTGCTATATCATGCCTCCCATATTGCCATGTCAAGCCTCTAACCCGCCTTTCCTAGCAAACCATTGTTTGGCTATGTTACCGCTTTGCTCAGCCCCTCTTATAGCATTGCTAGTTGCAGGTGAAGATGGAGTTTATTCCTTGTTGGAACATGATTATTGTTGGGATATCATTATTATATCTTGTTTACTTTAATGCATCTATATACTTGGTAAAGGGTGGAAGGCTCGGCCTTATGCCTGGTGTTTTGTTCCACTCTTGCCGCCCTAGTTTCCGTCATACCGGTGTTATGTTCCTTGATTTTGCGTTCCTTACGCGGCTGGGTGTTATGGGAACCCCTTGACAGTTTGCTTTGAATAAAACTCCTCTGGCAAGGCCCAACCTTGGTTTTACCATTTGCCTACCTACCACCATATACCTTCCCTTGGGTTCTGCAGACTCAAGGGTCATCTTATTTTAACCCCCCCCCCCCTGGGAGCAAATTGAGAAAATGTCACATGTTTCTTGGGACTTTGCCTCTATACCGCATCTTTCTTTTTAGTGGATTATATACCACACCTTTGACCAATAGCTAGATAAAATACCACAAATTGATGTTTTTTCTTCTTTTCCACGTCCAGGCCCGCACCTCATTTTTGCTAGGACGAATTTTCCCTTAGCTCGTTCCTGGTCATACGAAACGATCGACGCAGCCGCCCCGCCACCTTGGTGCTCCTCCCAGCGCCGCCGCTGCCGCCTCGGTGCTCCTCCCAGCGCCGCCGCCTCCATGTGCCTCTGCCATGGCAAGCTGCTGCCTCACCGTGCTCCTTCCCCGAACTGACTGCCTCGCCCTTCCTTCTTTGCAGGCGCGCCGCCACCTCGACGTGCTTCATCCTGCCGTCGCCTCGTCCTGCTTCCTGTACTCCTGGATGGTCCACACATACGTTCTGCCGCCGCCCCGACAGGTTGCCTCTCTCCCTCCCTATCGCTCTCTCCCCCTCCCTCGCTCCCTCCATCCCTTTCTCCCTCTCTCAGTTGATCTGAATTCTGAATTCTGACCTGTATATCAAAAAACCCTAGGGCATGGAGATTATGGTGGAAGAGGAGAACTAGTGGGCAGCTTCACAAGTACGAGTAGATCATATTGTTCACAGAGATGGAGCTAGGGGGTGCAACTCCAAAACGGTTAGAGATAGAGGGCGCAGCTCTGGAACGGTTAGTCGATCAACCTAAGTTTTTGAATTGAAGGATTTCGTGAATTGTTTACTGCATATTGAGGAATATATACTTAGGCCTACTCATTGTTTCTATTTGAAAAAACATGTAATTTTGTAGGGAAGAAGGTGTGGAGTTGCGTGTTGTCATTTATAAACTAATTGTTAGAGTTCTTCGATTTGTCGCAAAGCTTGACGATGGCAGCGAGCATCAAGTTTCCCAGCATGATGTGGAATTTGAGGTTAACATGAAACGTTTTACTATTGAAAAACTGATAGAACTCATTGGGTCCAAAGTTGTTTGGGGGAGTGGGCAGGAGGTCCATATTTTGTGCAAGGACAAGCATTTTGAATCAGTTGAGAGGATTGATAACTACTGGAAATTGCTCACATCATTTCTTGAGAGATGGGAAGAGAAAGAATTGCTTGTGCTAGCTCAAGTTGTGGACATTGCAAAGGGGGTTACAGCATCATCTTGTTCAGAAAATATCCCATCTAGTGAGATAGTAGACAACATCATTTGCTCAAGTTCTGACATTTACCAGTCAAATGCTAGTAGTGCATCATGTGTTGATGATTCTACAAATTGTAATGTGCTTCGTAATAATGAGAGATATGTGCAATCTGATGGTGGTGTTGTCATTGATTGGTCAACTCTTGAGATAACTCCTATTGGTGATGATATAATAGCTCCTATGTCACAGGAAAACATGTGTGAGGTACTTGGAATTGAGGATGAGGTTGAGGATGCTCAACCAGTAAAGGATCCAGCTCCAGTTGTTGTGTGCCATGCTAATGAGGAGTTAATGGCTGAGGGAGCTATACTAGTTGATGACCAAGTTCCTGAAGATGTAGAAATGTCATATGACAAAGATCATCCTAAAGTTGAGAAAGGTTCAATCTTTCCAACGATGGTCGATTGTAGGAGAGCTATGAGGCAATGGGCAATTAATGAAGAATTCAACCTTGGGACTCACAGAGCTGACAAGAGTAGGTGGATGGCACATTGTATGGCTGAGGATTGTCCATGGAAAATAACATGTTGTATTATGGCTGACAAGACAAAGACCAGGGTACTAACATAGCTTAATATTTCACCTTTTCTATTATTTCTATTATGATAGCATCATATTATTTGAGGAACACTAACAACTTTGTTATGTATGCAGGTTAACCAGATCGGACCAGCACACACATGTGTTTCAAGTAGCAGGCTAAATTCAGCAATGGCCTCGCAAGATTGGGTTCAAGAAAGGTCTAAGAAGATCTTGAGGAAAACTTCGAACATTGGCTGCAAGGATTTACAGGAAACGCTGGAGGAAGATTGGAATGTAACCACTGGCTATCACACTGTATGGAAGGGAAGAGAGAGAGCAAAGGATGAGATATATGGTTCTTGGAGTAGTAACTTCCGTTACCTATTCAACTTCAAAGCAGAGATGGTACTTAGATCCCCTGGAAGCATTGTTGAGGTCGATACTAAACTAACGGACGGTAAAGTTTACTTTCTCAGATTCTTTATGGCACTTAAGCCTTGTGTAGATGGATTTCATGCTGGATGTAGGCCTTATCTTAGCATAGACTCGACTGCATTGAATGGAAAGTGGAATGGTCATTTAGCTGCATGCACTGCTTTAGATGGACATAATTGGATGTTCCCTCTTGCATTTGGTTTCACTGAGGTTGAAGATGAAGATAATTGGAAATGGTTCATGACACAGTTGCATAGAGCACTAGGACCAATTTCAAAGCTTGCTATATGTACTGATGCATGTAAAGGCCTAGAAAATGCAGTTAAGAAAGTTTTTCCTCAAGTGGAACAGAGGGAGTGTGTTAGGCATTTAATGTAGAATTTTTCAAAAAGATATAATGGTGACATAATTGGACGCATGTGGGCTACAGGAAAGACACATAGACCATCAGTGTTTGACTACCACTTTTCCAATGTTCTAGAATCTAGCCAAACTATGGGCAAGTACTTGCAAGATTACCATAATCTGAAGTGGATGAGGTCTAGTTTTGACACTGAGATCAAGTGTGATTACATTCATAACAACCTTGCAGAGACCTTTAACAATTGGATAAAAGGAACCAAAGATCTTCCTGTAGATGTGTTAGCTGACACACTTAATGGAAAGATAATGAAATTGGTTGCAACAAGGAGAAAGATTGGGGAGAAGCTACAAGGACGAATGTTACCAGTAGTTGTACAATAAGTGAATAATAGAACAAGAGGGCTTGGGCACTTGAAAGTTACCAGATCAAGTAATTGGAAAGGTGAGGTGAGGGACATCAACAAAGACAATTTGAGGCATGTGGTTAACATAGAGAAAAGTGAGTGCACGTGCCTTGAGTGGCAGCACACAGG